>NC_142807.1:43798648-43878648 GCF_049724085.1 Artemia sp. Qi Xiang Cuo | reverse complement strand
GTGAATGTAAGTTTTTGTGTGCTTTTAAGTTTTTGCATGTTGGTGTAAGTTTTTGTGTGTTTGTGTGTAAGTTTTTGTGTGTCTAATCTATTGTTTGTGGATGTAAGTTTTTTGTGTGTGTGTGTAAGTCTGTGTGTGTCTGTGTGTGTGTGTAAGTTTTTGTGTGTGTAAGTTTTTTGTGTTTGTGTGTGTATAAGTGTGTTTGTTTGTGTGTTTTTGTGTGTGTGTGTGTGTGTTTGTGTTTTTGTGTGTGTTTTTTTGGTTGTGTGTGTATGTTTTCGTGTGTGTGTGTTTAAGTTTTTTGTGTGTGTGTGTGTGTAAGTTTTTGTGCGTGTGTGTGTGTGTTTTTTTTTTGTTCATGTGTAAGTTTTTGTGTGTGTGTGTGTGTGTAATTTTTTGTGTGTGTGTATGTTTTGGAGTGTGTGTGTGAGTTTTCGTGTGTGTGTGTGTGTATGTTTTGTGTGTGTGTGTGTGTGTGTAAGTTTTTGTGTGCATGTAAGTTTTTGTGTGCATTTAAGTTTTGGTGTGCATGTGTTTGTTTTTGTGTGTGTGTGTTTGTGTTTGTTTTTTTGTGTGTGTTTGTTTGTTTTGGCGTGTGTGTGTAATTTTTCGTGTGTGTCTGTAAGTTTTCGTGTGTGTGTGTAAGTTTTTGTGTGTGTGTGTAAGTTTTTGTGTGTGTGTAAGTTTTTGTGTGCATGTATGGGGACCGGGGGAGGACCTTTGGGGCCCAGGGAGGGCGTTTGGGGATCCGGGGCCCTTGAGGATTGGGTGGTCTCGGAGCCCAGTGGACCGGGGACCGGGGGTGGATGTGGGGCCCAGGGAGCCTTGGTGGGGCCGGCCCTTTGGGGGTCCGGGGGACCTTTGAGGGTCTGAGGTGGTCTTTTGGGAGCCCAGTGGACCTTTGGGGACCGGGGAGGACCTTTGGGGGGCCCGGGGGACCCTTGGGGGCCGGTTGGCCCTTTGGGAGCCCGGGGGACCTTTGAGGACCAGGAGAGGGCCTTTGGGGGTCTGAGGAGGGCGTTTGGGGGATAACATTTCGAAATTTTTACTTTTTAGTTTACTTTTGCGGTGCATCCCTGCGGCGCATCCCTGCGGCGCATACCTGCAGCGCATCTCTGCGGCAAATCCCCATGCGGCGCATCCCAGCGGTGCATCCCGACGGCGCATTCCCTGCGGCGCATTCCTGCGGCGCATCCCTGCGGCGCATCCCTGGGGCGCATTCCTGCGGTGCATCCCTGCGGCGCATCCCTTTGGCGCATCCCTGCGGCGCATCCCTGCGGCGCATTCCTGTGACGCCTCCCTGTGGCGCATCCCCTGCGGCGCATCCCTGTGGCGCTTCCTCCGACCCGTGGCGCATCCCCCTGTTGCGCATCTCCATGCGGCGCATTCCTGGCCCGCGGCGCTTCTCGGGCCCGGGGGACCTTGGCGGATCGGTGGGTGGGCCTTGGGGGCCCCGGGTGGGCCTTGGGGGCACAGGGCGGGCCTTGGGGGGGCGGGGGGCCCTTGGAGGCCGGGGGGAAGGGCCTCGGGGGTCCGAGGTGCCCTTTGGGGGTCCGGGGCCCTTTGAGGACCAGAGGAGGGCATTTGAGGGTCTGAGGAGGGCGTTTGAGGGGCTGGGGCTCTTTGGGAGCTTGGAGGACCTTTGAGTACCGGGGGCTTCCTTCGGGGTTGGGTTAGGAGGATCGGAACCCTTTGGGGTTGGGGTAGAGGACCTCACAACACTGTTCAAATGGAACTTGTGTATTATAACGACCACAGAGTTTCACCATTAAAATCTCTTCTAAAATCTCTTCAAAAATCATCTTTCAAAATGTCTCTAACTGTTTCGCCGAAATAGTTCCATAGCCTGTCTAAAACAGTTTCGCCCAAATAATCCCTAAACGTAATTTCAGCGTGTTCCTTTTGTTTTTGGCATCTCTGCGCTAATGCATTTCAAATTAATAAGAAACCTGATTCCCGCGCTAAAACAATTCATCGCTAAGATGTTTCTTGGAGAATTGTTTCCATGGCCTTTGGCTATTAATATCCTTTGGAGTTCGATCAAAAGAGTTGTTTCCGAGGCAATGACATTAATGATTTGGATCTATTCCTGGAGAATCGTTTCTAGGCGAAAATTTTTAAAGTCTGACAGATGATGTCATTGGTTGATTGATCTGTCAAGAAAGGGGAATTAATTTGTTGTTTCTAAGGGGAATTATTGATTCACGATAGGTGAATTGAGGTCGACAGCACAGGTGTTCCAAGGTTGATGTTGTTGTTGTTGTAAGTGCACGCTCTCAGCGAATGTCAAGGTCGTTGTTGTTGTTGTTGACTTGGAAATTTAGGTCATTGACCCCATTAACCACGTGTTCTCCCTAGGGGGGCTATGCCCATATTAGGAGTTCGTTCCGTATCAATAGGGTCACTTCTACTTTTGAGTTAATATGAATTATTAAAACTTTAAGAAATATATATATATATATATATATATATATATATATATATATATATATATATATATATATATATATATATATATATATATATAAATATAAATATATATATATCAGTACAAGAAGGGGCGTCGTTTGGGAAGGGCAAGGGGGGGGGCAATTGCACCCCCCCCCCCCAGTAATGCGGAGAAAAAGTTATTATATAGCCCATGCTCCTTGAATATCCGAAAGTAGACCCCTCTGGCCCCCCCCCCCCCAATGAAAATGTTGTAGATTCACCCCTGAGTACATGTCAATTGAACTGACAATAAACAGTCATTTTTTCAGTAAAGTGTAAATTATGTTCTGGTCTTGATAAGGCATGGGGGGTTTCAGCCCTACTCGTGTTAATTTTTTTTCGTTTTGAGTTTGACTCGACTATTCATTGTAAATTCTGATCGTTTTGAGTTTCATTTATTTATTGATGGTGATTATGGTGATTTTTACGTTTAAAAGACTTCCTCGTTCATTTATCTAATAATTTTTGTTCGTTTTGAGTTTTAGTTGAATATTAATTTTAATTTCGTGTAATTTAGAAGTTCATTATTCGTTTCATTTTTATTAAGTTGTTCCTTTTAACTTTTTGCTGGTTAATTATTTTAATATCTTTTTTTTTACTCTGCTTTAGACATATTTTTGCTCTTTACTTTTGTTAAGAAAAACTTATTTTTTTGTTTTTATAAAGAAGATTAAAAATTACAATTCCAATTTTAGCCAAACTAGCCACCTCTAAAGTTTAAACAACCATCCCTTCCATAAGAACCTTAAATACTCCAGGACATAACTTACAACCATCGCCCCAAGGCTCTGGTAGTTTGTATCAACCCCAAAGGCCTTGTTACATGATACTTGGATTATTTTGAATAAAACGACTATCTCAAAATTCTTATGTGATGCGTCTCGGGAAAACACGACGTGTTTATGTCTGTGAGGGGGGGGGGACTGCACTCTGATCACTTTGACTCTTAAAAATGGCACTAGAACTTCTGAGTACCAATCCAATGAGTCCCCTCCAAAGAATATACGACCACCCTTTCTTTAAAAACCTTATGTGCCTCCTGGGCATAACTTAATTCCTTCTCCTGAAAGCTGCGGGGGGAGGGGGGTCTTCCTTATGGACATAATTTCTGGACTCTTCAACTGCGATGAACAAAATTACTATCTCCAAGTTTTGATTGGAGGTGTTATGGGAAATGATGGGGGCGGGGGGAGGGGTGTTGCTTGGATGCTCTCAGATCACTTTTGACTCTTAAAAAGGGCACTATAACTTCCAATTTCAAATCAAATGAGCCACATCTGAAGCTTTTACGACCACCTATTCCCTAAAAACCTTATATGCCTCCATGGCATGATTTACAACCCTATCCCAAGGGCACTGGGGAGTTGTGTCAATCCTAAAGGCATTGTTATATGTTCTTTGGACTATTTCGAACAAAATCCCTATCTCATAATTTCAATCAGATTCATTTGGTGAAAAGAGGGGTAGTCAGGGGAGGGGGAGGGGGGGGGGTAACTGCCCTCTATTACTTTTGATTCTTTGGAACTAGAACTTCCAACTTTCTACCGAATGAGCCTCCTTTATGGTTTATACAACCATCCCTTCCATAAAAACCTTTAATACCCCCTGGGAATAACTTATAACCCTTACCCCCAGGCCTTGGGGTTTATTTCAACCCCAAATGACTTTTTATATGATATTTGGACTATTTTGAATAAAATGAATATCTCAAAATTTCTTTCAGATGCATTTCGGGAAAATACGAGGTATGGGTTATCTGTTCTCCGATCACTTTGAATCTTAAAAAGGGTAACATGCCTTCTGATTACTAATCCAATGAGACCCCTCCAAGTTTTACACGTCCACCCTTTCTGTAATAACCTTATATGCCCCCGGGGAATAACTTACAACCCTCGCCCTGAGGGCTGTGGGGGGGTTGCCATCCTCAAATATATAATTTTCATGCTTTTAAACTACGTTGGACAAATTGGCGATCTCAAAATTTTGATTGGATATGTTTGAGGAAATGATGAGTGTGGGAGGGGGTTCGTTGCCTTCCAATCACTTTTGACTATTAAAAAGGGCACTATCCTCTTTAACTTCCAATCGAATGAGCCCTTTTTGAAGTTTCTAACTTAAAAACCCTTGCCCTGAGGCCTGTTAGGAGAATTCCCTCCTCACAAACATAATTTCCAGATCTTTCAACTATATTGAACAAATTGTCTATCTCAATGTGGATGGGATGTGTTTAGGGAATTGGTGGGTGTGGGAGGGGGTTCGTTGCCTTCCAATCACTTTCGACTATTAAAAAGGGCACTATCCCCTATAACTTCCAATCGAATGAGCCCTTTTTGAAGTTTCTACGACAACTCCTTCTATTCAAATTGCTCTGGTCTAAAACCAAAAATAAAAATACCTTGTGCCAAGATTGTTCTTTACTTAGGCAGAGCTATTGCACTGCCTATGATAAGATTTTATGGAAAGAGTGGTCGTACTTTTCAGTTATGATGAACCAAATGGTTATCTCAAAATTTCATTCAAATATTCTTGGAGAAAAAAGGGTATAGGAAGGGGGCTAGTTGCCCTCCATTCTGTTTGATCACTTAAAAGGTTATTTAAATGTTTAATTTTGTTTGAATGAGCTCTCTCCCGATCTTCTAGGAACCTCCGTTCAATTCGATTATCCCTCGAAAAAACAACAACAACAAACAACATACATCCATGGTCTTTAAATAACGACGAAGGCCACACTGCCTTTTCATAAAACAAACAACAAACTTGGAGCTGTTTAATTTTTTCCATATTGCTGTGAGTTTTCTTTCATTTATATACGTAGTTTGCTCAGGGTGGCTCTTGGATAAAGAGCCAAAATTTTCTTAAGGTTTAAACAAATATCACTGCCTTCGATAAATTCCATTTTGTTTTACTTGTTGTTGTTTTGTTCATTCTTCATTCTTTAGCATTCTTCATTCTTTAGATCATTCCTTAGCAAAAAATAAACACTTCCAAATAATTGTAGACGAGAGCTTGAAACCTCTACAGTAGGGTTGTCTGATTGTTTTGTAGTTAGAGATGGGGACAGATGTCTCAAAGGATACATTTTAATGCCGAAACATCATAGCTCTCATTGAGCCTTCAGATAAATGCAGAATTATTTCTAGTGAAGGGGTGGGAGTGTGTGTGTGTGTAAAAATTGAAAATTAGTCGCTTATGATTTCTGGGAGTATTTCTGTTATTTCTCTGTGGCTGCTCAATTTTGAGTGCGAGTGAATTTTTCATGGATGGAATTATCGGGGGAAAGTTCCTATGGGGGATTTTCCATGGGGGTGGTCTGGGGATATTTTATGCGGGAGGGAATTCCATACAGGAGGAATTTTTGGGAGGAACGCCAGTTTTCGTATATTCGCAGTGCGATTTTAACGATTCGCAGTGTGATTTTTTGTGACTCGCGGTCCGATTTTTTTAAATATGGGGGTTGTGAAGTTAGAGATCAATTATTGAAGGTTTTAAATACGATTCTTGAGAACGGAGAAGAGCCTACAGATTTTAGAAATATTTAAATAAACCCCTATATAAGGAAGGACATAAGAGTGTAATAGGTATAGAGGCATGAGCTTGGTTTCTGTAGAAAGTAGATTACGTATTATGATGATTCTTTTTTTCATGAATCTACTCTGCCTCGGTAGCTAGTTTTATGCTGTACTCGTCAGAGACTTGGTTCATGACTCAGGCGATCAAGGTAGATGCAGTCCAGATGAAGCATATCCGCAAAATCGAATACATTAGATGGTTCAACAGGGTACAGAACTTGGAGATCCCTCAGTCTTTTAGTTTACCCTCCCTGTCTGAGTGGCTTGAGTTTCGCTCTCCAGGGTGGTACGGTCATCTACTTCGACTGCCCACTCAAACACCAGCCCAGCTCATCTTTCACTTTGATCCAACTGCAAGTGGCTGAAAACGTCCCAGAAGTAGACCATGCACAAGATGGACGGACGTTATCCGTGATCGGCTCACTGCCAGGAACATCGACCCCGATCAAGCTCAAATCCTCACCCAGGACTGAACGCTCTGTAGATGATTACTGGTGTTGACATCTGATTCTCTCTTGCCGAGCAAGAGCTTCAAGTAAGTAATACAATATGATAGTTTATATACTTAGAGATGCTGTAGATAAGGTTTTAAGAGGGGAACCGTGTAATGTTACCATGGGGAGAGGATGCGTCGATCCAATTTTCACATTTACATTAGTAATTGAGAAGTGTCTGAGTCATAAGGCTCTTACAGTCCTCAGTTTTATAGATTATGAGCAAGTATTTGATTCAGCGGATAGATGAGCTTTAGTGAAGGTCCTATCCTTGTAGAGTATACCAGGTAAATATATTAAAGCGATTAGTTCTGTGTATGTGAATAACGTTGCTGCGATTAAAAAAGGAAATAAGGCTATTAGCTGATTTCGAATTGAATCAAAAATTAATTATCGCGTTCTATCATCATTCATATAGATCGCTTTGATAGAATTTGTCCTAAGGAGCACGGCAAAGGGTATAGGGGGCATGGAATCAAATGGGAAAGTAAAACTCTACTGGACTTAGATAATGCTGATGAATTGACTGTCCTAGATGATAATGTTAGCAAAATGAAGGATTTTTCGAGGCTGTGAGAGCTCAAGGAGCTAGTCGCTTAGACTGCAAACACATGAAGGTGAAGAGGGGATGTTGGGTAACGAGAAGACCGGTGGGCCAGTGGGTAGCTTCACTCATCCAGGTGATACTATTAATAAAGCTTGTGGATGCAGTAAATATGGTGAAAGTAAAATAGCCAATAGCCAAGGTGTTTTTTTTACATTTGAAAAAAGTTTGGAAGAATGGGAAGATAAGTCTGCAAATCAAAATTAGTATATTCGAACCTACTGTGATGACAGTAGTCAATTATGGTTCTGAAACTTAGGCACTTCATAAGATGGAATATAATTTATTAGATGTTTTCCAGAGGATTGTCTATGGATTGTTCTGGGTACCCATCTGACTGACCGTATTTCAAACAGTAGTCTGTAAAAAAATGTGGTTCTATAAATTGGAACTTTCTTGGAGGGTTTAAAGAGGGAGGCTTTGAATATATTAGGATAAAGAATTAGCGTACGTAGTTGTGTTTGCCTTGGGCAGCTTGGTGCTGCAGTGATTTGTTAACAGTGGCAGTAGTATCAATAGTTCATCTGCATCAAACTGTTAGGTCAGACGTGTTTTGCTTCCAATGTAATCCTCTCTGGTGATGTTGAAAAGAAAGCCAAAGTTTTTCTATCGTCGACAGGTTTTGAGGTATAATCATTCAGAGTTTTTTGTTTTTTTGTAAGGTGTCTTCGATTTCCTTTAAACGGAATAGAGAAAAAAGGTTTTATGCTGAATATTTCGGCAAAAAAAGAAATAATAATTTTCTCGCGTTCGTTCGTCCGTCCAGGATTCGTGACGTCCAGTATTTTTTTTTCTTTTTTAGTTTTCTTCCTTCCAAAAAATAAACAAAATAAAAATCAAGACAAAATCAAAAGGAAATTCTTCAAACGCTGTTGGTGCTAAGAAAAACTGTCATCTTTTGGAAACTAGGGTGGGCGTTAGCACTAGGAACATTTACTAATAGTTAAAGAACTTATTTTGCTCATGAATCTAAAAAAGAAGTTATCCTACAAAAAACTGGGTGGTAAAAAAAAATCAAGTGTATGTCCAAGTTTAGCACACAAGTAATGTTTATATTCAGTTATTATTATTGAGCAGTATTATTTAATAATATTGCAATTGATATGTTTTATATCTATCAACACTATTTTTGAAGTAGTTACGAAACTGATCGATTTAGCAATAATGAGTTACTAACAATAGGTAATTACTTACAGATGAAAAATACTATTTCTCTTAAACAGGTGATAAGATGCCCTATTCCTCGTGTAGGAGAAAATTGTAAAGCATAACACGTTTCCAAAGTTTTAATATTACTCTTTATGTTAAAACACACTTATCTTACTATAGTTGCAATTGTTGATACACTAACTTGTTTCTTACTGAACTTAAATTTGTTACCCCACTTACTTATTTCTTAAACTGAAGTTACAGCTATTGCTATTGCCAAACTGCAGTTCTATTAAGATAAATCTCTTATAGAAACTAAACATGGTTGCATCTGCCTTTCTTCACAGTTAAGTGGATAAATCGAGAAAGTAAAAGCTTTTCCAGCCAGAAAAAACAAGAAATAAATACTACATTGATTTTTTTTTTAGAAAATTATTTTTTCCCTTTAGTAATGATCAACAACGTTACCTGAGCTCCAACTTTCCCTGCTCTTAATCTTTTCAGATCTGTGAATGAACTTTCGTCACTAGCCCATGGTTCAACAGAGGTCAAGTCGTAGAAGTCAAAGCCTTCCAGTTTGTTACGACGTAGTCTCAATAAATTATACGGGAAGTCATTATGCCTTAGAAAAAAAAAGTAACAATTAAACTATATTTTTAAACAAAGAAAAGTGAACACATCGGTTGCTTGTATTGCAACGCTTCGTCTGGAATTGGTAGTACTATTTTTGGTATAAAGTGTCAAAATCGATTCATGATCAAATTTTAGGCGAGGATTGGAAAGATCCCTCAGAACTAAAAAAGTACAAAACTGCGTAAAAAGCAATGTTTTTAATAAGATCCAACAGCCCCTCCCCCCATACAAAAATTCTTGAATTCTAAAAAACTCTCGTAAATTCAGAATTCCATTATTACTCTATACATTGAAAATATTATGAAATACTTCGTTGGTAGGCAAGAAAGAAAGGATTGAGATCAAAATAAATTATAACATCCTAAAATATGATCTCTTCCGAGTTAGGATGGCTCTATGATACGGTTTGTTGATTAAATCACAATGGGTATTCCCTGGCAAATACAAAACCATTTGTTTTTGCAGTGCCAAGCCATAGCTTATGGCTTGGACAGAATGACAAGTGCTTGCTGCTAAGTTCCCTTCAACCTTGCTTCTTGTAATCACCAAACTTCTACCAGCTAGTGTTTAACAGAGTGTTTACTAATATAGTGTTTAACAACCCAAAATTACCGTGCTTTGACACTTATCCTAGTTCTTACTCTGTTGCTTAATTTTTGGTTCTTTAACCAAGTAAAGACTAAGGGCTCCTTGTAACTTTTTTCTTTTTTGCTTTTTACTGTTGTTTATTTTTAATTGTATATTTCTGACATAAGTATTGTTGATTTTTAATCTAATTATGGTGACAGACAAGAGAGGACCCAAATCTTGTAGTATAAAAGCCATCGAGTATTGTGAACTTTACTGAATAAAAATTAAAAAAGTGAAAAATCTAAAAAGTGTATTGTTTTCAGTAATGTTCAGATTATAATCTGACCTTGAGAAAGCCTAAAGGTTGTAAGCCCTACTCATGTTAATTTCTGTTTGTTTTGTTGATTTATTTATTGATGGTGATTTGGGTTAGTTTTACACTTGGAAGATTATTTGACAGGATTTCTGATCATTTTTGGTAATGGATCTCTCAACTTTTCTTTGAAAAATTCACTTTTTTGAAAAGTTTTTTTTTAAATTAATTTCTGTTCGTTTTTATTGACATAGCTTTTTTATAAGAAAAAAGAAAATAATATTCTATATCTTTTTTTTCCATAGGCAGGAGAATAGCACTACCTAAGTAAAGAACGATGTTAGCACAATGAATTGTTTATTTTATTTTATTTTTTATCAGGACACTTCGTATAGAAGGAGTTGTTACAGAAACTTCAAAAGGGTCTCATTCGGTTGATAACTGAAAGTTCTAGTGCCCTTTTTAATTGTCGAAAGTGATTGGTGGGGAGCCAGCCCCCCCCCCACATCATTTCCCCAAAAACATACAAGAACAATTTTGATATAGCCCTTTTTCTGCATATTTGAAAGGTCCAGTAATTATATTTTTTGGGAATGACAACACCCCTCATGGTTTTCCGGACAAGGGCTAAAAGTTATAATAGTTGCCCATTATTAACACATCAGGTTTTTATAGAATGGATTGTCGTATAAACTTCGGACGGGGCTAATTCAATTGGAAATCAGAAGTCCTAGTAACTTTTTTATGAGTAAAAAATGATCGGAGGGCAGCTAGCCCCACCCATGTTCTCTTTTTCTCAAATGCATCCGATAGAAATTTTAGATACGCATTTTGTTTAAAATAGTCTAAAGATCATATAACAAGGCCTTCGGGGTTGAAACAAAGCCCCAGAGCCTAGGAACAAGGGTTGTAAGTTATGCACCGGGGAAGGAGGCTCATTTGATTGGAAATTAAAAGCTGTACTTCCCTTTTAAGAGTCAAAAGTGATAGAGGGCAACTAGCCCCCCTCCTGAAGCCCTCTTTTACCCAAATGCATCTGATTGAAATTGTCAGATAGTCATTTCGCTCAAAATAGTCCAAAGATCATATAAAAATGCCTCCAGGGTTGACACAACCCCCAGAGCCCTGAGGCGAGGGTTGTGAGTTACGCCCTGGGGGCATATAAGGTTTTTATGGAATGGTTGGTCGTATAAACTTCAGTTGGGGCTCATCTGATTGAAAAATGGAAGTTATAGTGTCCTTTTTAAGAGTCAAAGGGATTTGGGGGAAACCATCCCCCCTTCCCCCCAAGACCTTCATTTCCCGAACAAACATCCAATCAAAATTTTGAGACATCTATTTGTTTCAGCAGTAGGAATCCCATTAGCAGTTTATAACCCATTTTCCTACCCAGTAATTGCAATCTCTTTTGTTATAGCTATATTTAGCAGTCGTAGGCAGGGGTTTATACCACTATTCATTGAAAAACATGGGTAGTTTCAACGACATTGCATTGAAAAATAGAGGTAGTTCCAACGACATTGTATTAAGGGATAGGGGTAGTTCCAACGACATTGTGTTAAGGCACAGGGGTAGTTACGACGACATTGTAAAGAGAGATAGGGGGCATACTGCGACATTCTTTAGGGATATATGGGACATACTGTGACACTGCATAGGAAAATATGAGCATACAGGGACATTGTATAGGGAGATATGGGGCATACTGCAACATCGTATAGGGACATAGCGGAGCTTTTACAACATTGCATTAGAGGATAGCGTATTCCTCACGGCAATTGGCATACAAACAGACCTTTTTTTCATCAGTTTCATCTTTTTTTTTCCGTGCCCATTTTATTAAGTTTTATCCGATTATTGTCTGGATTTTGAGATTTGGTCTTTTTTAAGGAGAGTCTCTATATACCAGTCTTGAGCCCCTGGGCCTTTTGGGGTTCGGGGCTGACATACTCTTCGATTCTTATTTAACTCACAATTTATAGCTTAAATTTTATACTTTATCAACTGTTTTAATGTTTTCTGTTTCCATTTTATTAAATTTTACCGATTATTTTCTGTTGGTCTTTTTTAAGGGAAACTTTCTATATCCCCTCTTGGGCCAGGGCATTTTTAAATTTGGGGCCACCATAGTGGCCCCAAAATCACACTTTCTTTAAATCACACTTTTTAGCTTACATATTACCATGTATCAACTTTTTTTTAGATGTTTTTTGTTTTCATTTTATTAAATTTAACCAATTATTTTCTGTATTTTAAGATTTTGTCTTTTTTAAGGGGAGCTCTCTATAATCCCCTCTTGTGCCCGGGCTCTTCTGGAGTTAGGGATCATCATAATGTTCGAATCTGTTTATAGTGTTGAATGCTCGTTGTCCGATATTTGGGGTTCGAGGCTGACATACTCTTCGATTTTTCTTTAACTCACAATTTCTAGCTTAAATTTTGTCCTATATCAACTTTTTAATGTTTTCTGTTTCCATTTTATTAAATTGTAACCAATTATTTTATGTATTTTAGGATTTGCTCTTTTTTAAAGGGAACTCTCTATGTCCCCCAAATAAGGCCCTGTTGAACGGTGACATGCCTTAGACGCCCAGAGGAGTGGATACACACAGAATAGGGCTTTACCCATGGGCTAGATCTATTCTAAATAAAATGACTAAAGAAGCTTAAAGATATTTATTGATTAAATATATTCAAAAAGGAAAAATATTTAGGAAAGTACACATATTTACATAACAACAATACTTAAAACACATTATTGCTCATCCAATGAGATGTTCCCGCGATATTGGTTTAGCTGTAACACTCTTTATAGTGTGTCGTGTACACTTTTCACGATGAGGCAAGTATTAGAAGCCTTTGCTATCCAGAAGGGGATCCTTATTTAGAAGACAACTGGACAGAAGCCAGAAAATTTAGAAATAGCTTATGACGGTAAACTACAAGAGAAGGCATTTGACATACTTTAGAGATAGAGGCGTTAGAATTCAAGTAACATATTGAGTCATCAGGAATTTGTCACATTTTTCGTGCATGGACATAGAATGGGAATAATTTGAGTAACACGTATTTTGGACCAGTCAATAATGTTCTTAATTAAGGATTTGAAAATTCGGATAAAAATAGATGAGAAGAATATTTTTATATAAATTGAATGAAAGAGGTAAAGGGTTAAAATTGCTTACCAGTTAAGGTAAGTCTGAGGGAATAGTAAGTCTCACGCAACGTGACATAAATGTTAGAATATGATTAGAATAACATCATGGGTACCAGTCTGTGGAAACGGTTGGTGGTGACAAGACGATCTTGAGACTTGACCTAGCTTCGCTTCTCGGCTATGGTCGCTATAATACGCAAGTACATAATGTGGAGTGAAGCCAATTTAAATATTCTTTAGTATTGGAGTATGTTAAAAAGTTGCAACTAATAAAGTCGTAGGTGCCAAGAAAAGAACTTTAATATAGAAATTCAGAATAATCCTTAGATATCCTTAGAAATCAAGTAGTGATGACCCAATGTGAATATGAAAAAAATTTTGTTGGTATCTGTTGAGCGCATGGTTAACGCTAGAGAAGCGGTCTAAACATTCATGGCTTTATGCATCCGTGTTTTAGTTCAGTGGTTTGTTTTATTTATGTTTTAATTTTTCTATGTTTTGCATAAGGACTTTTAAAATTATTGAAGGTATTATCGGTATTTATTGACAAGATCCTCAGAAGCTTGCTTTTATTTGGTACTATTGACGTCCAATTTCAGTAGTTTGTGTTATTTTTCTATGTTTTGTATAAGGACTTTTGAAATTATTGAAGGTATTTTCGATATTTTTTGAGTACATCCTCATAAGCCTGCTTTTCTTCGATACTATTGACGTCTTAGTTCAGTAGTTTGATTTATTTTTGTTTTCTATTTTTCTATGTTTTGTATAAGGACTTATGGAATTATTGAAGGTCTTATCGATATTTATTGAATCGATCCTCATAAGCTTGCTTTTATTCGATACTATTAATGTCTTAGCTCAGTAGTTAGTTTTGTTTCTGTTTTTATTTTTCTATAATATGTATAAGGACTTTTGAAAATATTGAAGGTATTACCAGTATTTTTTAAAAATATCCTCGTAAGCTTGCTTTTATTCGATACTATTGTCGTCTTAGTTCAGTAGTTTGTTTTATTTCTGTTTTTATTTTTCTATGTTTTGTATAAGGACTTTTAAAAATATTGAAGGTATTATCGATTTTTTTTTTGAAAACAGCCGCATAAGCTTGCTTTTATTCGATGCTATTGCCGTCTTAGTTCTGTAGTTTGTTTTATTTTCTATGTTTTGTAAAATGAAAGTCGATATTATCTAAGGTGTATTGAATATTTTATAAAAAGATCCTCATGAGCTTGCTTTTATTGGATACTATTGACGTCTTAGTTCAGTGGTAGTTTGTTCTATTTTTGTTTTTATATTTCTATGTTTTGTATAGAGACTTTTGAAATTATTGGAGGTATAATGAATATTTTTTGAAAAGGTCCTCATAAGCATGGTTTTATTAGATACTATTGACGTCTTGAATCAGTAGTTTGTTTTAGTTTTCTATGTTTTGTATAAGGACTGTTGAAATTACTGAAGGTATTATCGATATTATTTGAAAAAATCCTCATAAGCTTGCTTTTATTTGATACTATTGACGTCTTACTTCAGTAGTTTGTTTTATTTCCGTTTTTATTTTTCTATTTTTTGCAAAATGACTTTTGAAGTTATTGAAAGCATTATCGACATTTTTTGAAAAGATCCTCATAAGCTTGCTTTTATTCGATACTAGCGACGTCTTAGTTCAGTAGTTTATTTATTTTTGTTTTTATTTTTCTATGTTTTGAATAAGGACTTTTGAAAATATTGAAGGTATTATCGTTATTTTTTGAAAAGATCCTCATAAGTTTGATTTTATTCGATACTTTTGACGTCTTAGTTCAGTAGTTTGTTTTAATTTTCTTTGTTTTGTATAAGGACTGCTGAAATTATTGAAGGTACAATTAGTATTTTTTTAAAATATCTTCATAAGCTTGATTTTATTCCATACTATTGACGTCTTACTTCATTAGTTTGTTTTATTTCTGTTTTTACTTTTATATATTTTGTATAAAAGCTTTTGAGATTATTGAATATATTATCAATATTTTTTGAAAAGATGCGAAACGGTCTAACCATTCACGGCTTTAGGCATCCTTGTGTTAGTTCAATAGTTTGTTTTACTTCCATTTTTATTTTTCTATGTTTTTGCATAAAGGCTTTTGAAATTATTGAAGGTATTATCGATATTTATTGAAAAAATCCTCATGAGCTTGCTTTTATTCGATACTATTGATGTCTTAATTCAGTAGTTTGTTTTCTTTTTCTATGTTTTGCATAAGGACTTTTGAACTTATTGAAAATATTATCGATATTTTTTTAAAGATCCTCATAAGCTTGCTTTTATTCGATACTATTGACGTCTTAGCTCAGTAGTTTGTTTTATTTTTCTATGTTCTGTTTAAGGACTTTTGACATTATTGAAGGTATTATCAATATTTTTGAAAATTTTTCACTTCTTTAAGAAAATTCAGAATTGAAGTGGAACTTTTTTTCTTCATGGGGAAAAACTCAAAAAGAGAACTTGAACATTTCTTCACTTCTTTGAGAAACCCCAGAATTAAAGTGGAACTTTTTCTTTTCTTGGGGAAAGATTCAGAATCGAAGTATAACTTTTTGTATCTTTTACGAAAAAATTTACAACAGAACTGTAACTTTTTTCTCTTCTTTCAGACAATTCAGAAGAAAACTTGAAATTTCATTATTTCAGAATCGAATCCTAGCATTTTTATATGTTATACAGGAAAGTTTAAAACATAGTTTGAAATTTTTATTATCTTCATTACAAGAATTCAAGAAGAATGTATAGCTTTTTATATCTTTTAAGAAAAATTTCAGAACAGAACTTGAAATTTGTTTTCTCTTCTTTGAGAAAATTCTGAAATGAAGTGGAATTTTTCCTCTTCTTTGCTAAAATTTAGAATTGAACTGTAAGATTTTGTTTCTTTTCTCTTAGAAAATTGAGAAGAGAACTTGAACTCTTCTTTATTTCTTTCAGAAAACCCAGAATTAAAGTAGAACTTTTTCTCTTCTTAGGGAAAAATTCAGATTCGAAGTATAACTTTTCTTTCTTTTACAGAAAAATTTAGAAGAGACCGTGAAATTGTTTTTCTTCTTTGAGAAAATTCAGAACTGAAGTGGAACTTTTTTCTTTTATATAGAAAAATTTAATATTTTTTTTCACTTCCCTTAGAAAATTCAGAAGAGAACTTGAACATTTCTTCACTTCTTTGGAAAAACTCAGAATTAAAGTGGAATTTTTTCTCTTCTAGGGGAAAAAATTCACAATCGAAGTATAACTTTTTCTATCTTCTACGGAAAAATTTAGAACAGAAATTAACATTTTTTTCTCGTCTTTGACAAAATTCAAAACTGATGTGGAACTTTTTATTTTCTATGGAAAAATTTAGAACTGAACTGTAGCTTTTTTCTCTTCTTTGAGAAAATTGAGAAGAGAACTTAAACTTTTCTTTACTTCTTTGAGAAAACTCAGAATTAAAGTAGAACTTTTACTCTTCTTGGGGGAAAATTCGGAATCGAATTATAACTTTTTCTATCTTCTACGGAAAAATTTGGAACAGTACTTCATTTTTTTTCTCGTCTTGGAGAAAATTCAGAACTGAAGTGGAACCTTATTTTCTTTGGAAAACAATTATAATTGAACTGTAACTTTTTTCTCTTCTTTGAGAAAATTCAGAGGAGAACTTGAATTTTTCTTCACTTCTTCGAGAAAACTCACAATCAAAATTGGAACTGTTTCTCTTCTCGGGGAAAATTCAGAAAAGAAGTATAACTTTTTCAATCTCGTACAGAAAAATTCAGAACAGAACTTGAAATTTCTATCCCTTCATTGAGAAAATTCAGAAGAGAGCTTGAACTTTTCTTCACTTCTTTGAGAAAACTCCGAATTAAAGTGGAACATTTTCTCTTCTTCAGGAAAAAATGATATGAAAGTCCTATGAGGGAAATGATAGAATCTTACTTCCAAAAAGGATTGCTTAGTATTCGGGTATACAGATTGGACAGCCCTATGAGAAAATGATAGAATAATAGCTTTTGAAAATGATTGCTTAGTATTTGAGTATATATAAAGTCGAAATTAATAAAGTCACATATATTTAAAGCGATGATATGACAGCCCTGTGAGAGAAATGATAGAACAAGGAAAAATTCAGAACAGAACATGAATTTTTTTTCTGGATTTTAGAAAATTCAGAAATGAAGTGGATCTTTTTTCTCTTCTTTGGAAAAATTCAGAATTGAACTGTAACTTTTTGCTCTTCGTTGGGAAGATTCAGAATTAAAGCGGAGTTTTTTCTCTCTTGGGGAAAAAATTTAGAAGAGAATTTGAGCGAATTAAAGTGAAACTTTTTCTTCCCTGGGTACAAAATTCCGAAAACAACTTGAACTTTTCTTCAGTTCTTTCAGAAAACTCAAAATTAAAGTGAAACTTTTTCTCTTCTTGGGGGAGAAAGTCCAGAATTGAAGTATAACTTTTTCAACCTTCTAAGGAAAAATTCTGAACAGAATTTGCAATTTTGAAAAACTCAAAAGAGAACTTGAAAATTTCTTCACTTCTTTGGGAAAAATTAGAATCAAAGTGATTTTTTTTTCTTCTTTCGCAAAGATTCAGTATCGAAGTATAACTTTTTCTACCTTCTACGGAAAAATTTAGAACAGAATTAGGTGGACCCACCGCCACATAATCAAGTTTCACTTTAATTCTGAGTTTTCTCAGAGGTGAAGAAAAGTTCAAGTTCTCTTCTGAATTTTCTCCGGGAAGACAAAAAGTTAGTTCAATAAAAAAATTTTCCAAAGAAAATAAAAAAGTTCCACTTCCGTTCTGAATTTTCTCAAAGACGAGACAAAAATAAAGTTCTGTTCTAAATTTTTCTGTAGAAGATAGAAAAAGTTATACTTTGATTCCAAATTTTCCCCCAAGAAGAGAAAGAGTTCCACTTTAATTCTGAGTTTTCTCAAAGAAGTGAAGAAACGGTCAAGTTCTTTTCTAAAGAAGAGAAATATTCTGAGTTTTCTCAAAGAAGTGAAGAAAAGTTCAAGTTTTCTTCTGAATTTTTCCCAAAGAAGAGAAAAAGTTCCACTTTAACACAGAGTGTTCTCAAAGATGTGAAGAAAGTTCAAGTTCTCTTCTGGATTTTTTCAAAGAAGAGAAAAAAGTTCAATTTCAATTCAGAATTTTCTCAAAATCAAATAAAAAAGTTCCACTTCAGTTCTCAATTTTCTTAAAGACGAGGAAAAAATTAATTTTCCGTAGAAGAAATAAAAAGTTATGCTTCGATTCTGAATTTTTCCCTTAGAAGAGAAAAATTTCCGCTTTAATTCTCCGTTTTCTAAAAGAAGTGAAAAAATTTTCGAGTTCTCTTCTGAATTTTCTTAAAGAAGTGAAAAAACGTTAATTTTGTATAAAAAACAGAAAAAAAATTCACTTCAGTTCTGAATTTCCTCAAAGAAGAGAAAAAATTTCAAGTTCTGTTCTGAATTTTTCCTTAGAAGATAGTAAAAAGTTATACTTGTAATCTGAATTTTCTCAATGAAGTAAAATTTTTAATGAAGAGTAAAAATTTCAAGTTATTTTCTGAATTGCTCCGTTGAAGATAGTAAAAGTTATACTTCAATTCTGAATGAAGAAAAGTTTAAGTTATCTTCTGAATTTTCTCAAAGAAGAGAAAAAAGTTACAGTTCAATTTTAATTTTTTCCAAAGAAAATAAAAAAGTTCCACTTCAGTTCTGAATTTTCTCAAAGACGAGAAAAAATTTTTAAGTTCTGTTCTAAATTTTTTCGTAGAAGACAGAAAAAGTTAAATTTCAATTCTGAATTTTTCCCAAAGAAGAGGAAAAGCTCCACTTTAATTCTGAGTTTTCTCAAAGAAGTGAAGAAAAGTTCAAGTTCTCTTCTGAAGTTTCTAAACAAAGACAAAAAAGTTACAGTTCAATTCTAATTTTTTCCAAAGAAAATAAAAAAGTTCCACATCTGTTTTGAATTTTCCCAAGAAGAGAAGAAGTTCCACTTTAATTTTGGGTTTTCTCAAAGAAGTGAAGAAATATTCAAGTTCTGTTTTGAATTTTTACCCTGAAGCAAAAAGTTCCACTTTAATTCTGAATTTTCTCAAGGAAGTGAAATCTTTTCAAAAAATATCGGTAATACCTTCAAAAATTTCGAAAGTAATTCTACAAAATATAGAAAAATAAAACAAATTACTGAACTAAGACTTCAATAGTATCGAATAAAAGCAAGCTTAAGAGGAACTTTTAAAAAATAATGATATCTTCAATAGTCTCAAAAGTCCTTATCCAAAACTTAGAAAAATAAAAACAGAAATAAAACAAAGCACTTAAATAAGTTGTCAATAGTATCGAATAAAAGCAAGCTTATGAGTATCTTTTCAAGAAAAATCGATAATACCTTCAATAATTTCAACAGTCCTTATGCAGAAGATAAAAACTAAAACAAACTACTGAACTAGGACGTCAATAGTACCAAATAAAAGCAAGCTTATAAGAATCTTTTCAATACACATTCATTATACCTTCAATAATTTCAAAAGTTCTTGTATAAAATATAGAAAAATAAAAACAGAAATAAAGAAACTACTAAACTAAGACGTCAATATTATTGAATAAAAGCAAGTTTATCAGGATCTTTTCAAAAAATATCGATTATACCTTCAGTAATTTCAAAAGTCCTTATATACTCAAAATTTTTATCGATTGGGCTTGGGAGTGAAGGGCATGGAAGGAGGGGGGCTTAGTTGACCTCAGATATCTTTTGCCTCTTAAAAAATGAGCTAGAATTTTTAATTTCGAATCAAATGAACCCCCTTTGAAGTTTATACGAGCAGCCCTTTCATAATAACCATATTTACCCCCAGGGCATAAGTTACAACGCCTGCCCCTGTCGACCCCAAAGGTTTCGTCAACCCCAAAGTTTTTGTTATCTGATCTTTGAAATATTTTTTAATTTTTGTCGGATATATTTGGGGAAACAGGGCGTGGGGAGGGCTAGTTGCCCTCCAATTACTTTTGACTCTCAAAACGGGCATTATAGCTTCGGATTTCCAATCGAATGAGCCCCTCCCAAGTTTATACGACCATCCCTTTCAGTTGAAATGCCTCTGGGAAAAATAAATAAAACATTGGAACCTTATGGTCTTGGGGTTGGTGGGGGAGGCTAGTTGCCATCGAATCAATTTAATTGGATCTCTTAAAAAGGGACCTAGAACTTTTAATTTATAATCATTTAAATCCCCTCCGAAGTTTTTACGACTGCCTCTTCTATAAAAACCTTATATGCCCCAGGGGCATAAGTTACAACCCTTCCCCGGGTTTTGGGGGCTATGTTGACCCCGAAGTCTTTGTCATCTGATCATTGGACTATTTCAAACAAAATGGCTATCTCAAAATTTTTATCGGATGCATTTGGGGAAAAGAGGGTATGAGGGTAGGGGGTATAGGCCCGTCGATCACTTTGATGACTCTCAAATACGTAACTAGAGCAATCAATTTCCAATCAAATGAGCAAACTCTGATGTTTATACGACCACCCCTTACGTAAAGCATTATCTGCTCCCGTGGCACAGCTTACAACTCTTCCCTTGGGCTCTGGGGGGTTACGTCGACCCCTGAGTTCTTGTTATTTGATCTTTAAACTATTTTGAACAAAATGGTGACCTCCAAATTTTTATCGGATGCATTTGGAGAGAAAAGTACCTTGGGGAGAGGGGCTAGTTGCCCTCTAATTACTTTCGACTTTTAAAAGGGCACTAAATATTCCGATCTCCAATCGAATAAGCTCCCTCCGAAGTTTATAGGACTCCCCCTTTCATATGAAATGTCTCTGGGAAAAAAATAAAACATCGGATCTGTATGACCTTTATTATAGGCAACGCTAAAGCGTTGCAAAAAACTCTACTCCACGATAGAAAATTGAATACGATAAACCCTATGTTGAGAAGAAATAAAAGGCAAAAAATAGTTTTTCGAGAATTTCGTCAGTTCAAAATAAAAATTTATAACTAAAAGCCAGCTGAATTCAAAAAGACACTTAAGACTGAGTCACTGGAGGGATGAAGAAGACTTATTGAGGACAAGTTTGGCCACAACACCCCTGTTCGAGATCTGTGGAGAAATTTCTTAATTTTCTTTCAGGTAAGAAAATAAGAAACCCCACCACTTCCTCAGAAACCCCATTCATTGAGCTATTGACAGAGCTTTTCAATAGATCAGTTATCGAGTTATCAAGACCTTCTGAGTGGAGAATAGAACAAGGTTTATCAGACCTTTTTTAAATTAGATCTACCTATTTTTGATCGGTAGGTAGAGTCCCCTTTTGGGAAGTTTCTGCTCTGAGTTTAAGAAAAAAGCTTTTGAGGTTGACCTGCCTCAAGGGACTGTTCTAAGTCCTTTACTTTTTTCAGTGCATTCTAGTAATATAAGTGTAGATAATGTCCTAGGAGCAAAGCTACTTCTGTATGCTAGCAATGTTGCTGTTGCTGTAGTGGGAAGAGAACCTTTATGCTTGCAGATAGCCTTAGAAAAGTTAGTAGCTATGTTGTCAATTTGTGCAAGTAAAAATAATATTGTTTTCTCAATCCAAATGTCAGTTACTCTGTCCCTCCTTAAAATTCAAAACCAGGTCCACTTCAAACCTTTTGTGAAGCTGATTTGAGATGTTATTGTAGTTGCAGAAGAAACACGATTTTTAGGAGTGATTTTGACCAAACACTCATGTGGACACCTCACCTGGATGATCAAATTTGTAGTCTAACACAATGACAAAATTTTGTTAACACTCTCTGCCTTGGCAAAATAGGAGCCTCCATAATATTTGCTTCTACAGTTGTTAAGTCAGTGGTCATATCTAAGATAGATTGAGGATCCTTCATTTATGGATCTGCTAAGAAATATCACCTGAAAAAGCTTGACACAACCCTCCGTGTAAATTTACAAGGAACCCTTGGCTGCCTAAAATCAACTCCTTTCGCAGCAATACACTGCAAATTTGGGATCCACTCCCTTTACACTAGAAGAAGATACCTCCTTGCAAGATATTGTCAAAGAAAATGAGTTCAAAAATCACATTACTCATGCAGAAACTGTTAGTCCTCATAATCCTAAGAAGAAGGACTCCCCAGTGTATTGATAACAGTCATATTCCTGGGAAAGGTGATAGAATATCAAGACTACACTCACATTTATGAAGATGGCTCAAAGATGGAGAAAACCTGCAGTTGTTCAGCTGTCATTTCCTCCCAGAGTCTATGTCTTTCTTAGGGTTTACTCCTGACCTGATAATTTTTCTAGCTAAGCTAATGACAATCAAGTCTACTCTTCAAGACAAACAGATGTCTGACATCGGAAGTACAGAGTCTGCCATGATTCATTATCAGTTCTGAATTACCTTCCCCTTCAGAAAAGTCAAGCAAGAAATTTTGCAAACGTGATTGAAGACACGATTGCACAATTATCAAGAAAAGGTACATCAGTTTCACTTATTTGGGCTCCTGCAAACTGTAGAAGAGCAGAAAACGAATAAGAGGACTTGGTAGCAAAAGAAGCATCTCAACTGGAGCTCATCACTTTTACCCATATTACCGGTGCAGAATTTTTGTCTTCAATCTTTTCAAAATCCTTTAATGAAGAAGTGATTTGGCTCTATTTGTTACATACTCAGCTCCAAGATTTAAATGATTATGAACAACCTTCGAAAGGGAAGTACCTCTTTTCCTCTTTTCCTCTTTAACGGAATCTCTTTACCTTTTAACGTGCATATTTCACCTCAGATGTCATGCAAGAACGAAATCTACTTTTTTGGATTGGAAAATGGTCCGTCCCTCAATTATGGTACTTGTGGAAAGTATGAAGACAAATGTCACCTTATTTTCAGCTGCAGAAAATATAATAAGGAGAGAGATGCATTGAGAGACTTTTGTTAGAAGTCATTTAAAGTATTGACAATGCGCTATGTCCTAGATCATCATACTTCGCCATCTTGGGATAAAAAACTAATTACAATCTTTCAAGGTATTTTATTTATACGCCTAATTTTGTTCACTCATTGTAATTTTATTTTAGAGCTTTTTTATTTATTTGTATTTTTGTTTTGGAATTTTTATATTTTGATAATCCTTTTTATAATGGTAAATGAGGATGGTATGTTGTTTCTGTTGTTTTTCTATATATAATCAAATATTTTCCGTTTAGCAACGCAAACCTAACATTGTTTTTAGGTGGATTTTACATGGATGTGAATAATCTTGTTGTATTATTAAGTGGCATAATGAAGTACAAATGCATTGTTTTGATTTTTGTTTTATAACGCCGGCGA
This sequence comes from Artemia sp. Qi Xiang Cuo, assembly GCF_049724085.1. Classification (NCBI taxonomy): domain Eukaryota; kingdom Metazoa; phylum Arthropoda; class Branchiopoda; order Anostraca; family Artemiidae; genus Artemia; species Artemia sp. Qi Xiang Cuo. The sequence goes on along the minus strand of NC_142807.1, from coordinate 43,855,369 downwards.
TAGCAGCAGAAAATGACCCCACCAATTAGCAAGATAAGTGATTTATACATCAATTTAGTGACTATTATTTGAGATGACACCCAAGTAAGCTAGTCATAATAGTGGCGTTTTTTTTGCGTGGTTGGTTCCGTGGTTTAATCGTGTTTTGCCATTTTTGCGTTTTCGACAAAACACGTAACAGCATGTTTTAACAAAACTTAGTCTTTTTGCGAAACACGAAGCAACATGTTGCCTGTTCGACTGTCTGTTTCCTCAAACTTGGAACTTGCTCTTTGTGCGTGTTGCGTGTTCGATTGGTCCCTATCCAGATAGAAAAAAGTTATCTGTAGATGACAAAAGAAAAGATAAGATGGATGGGAAAAAAATGGACATAGGTCCTGGTGAATATGCGTTTTTGAATAGAGGCCAAGGTGAAACATATGTGTACAAGAAAACAGGCAAGTAAAAAGCTCAGAATTTTTGCGCATGTTTCCACAGTTTTGAATATTTTGCCACTTTTACTAAAATGCGTTTTTATACGTTCAACCCGGAACATGGACAGAGAACACGAAAGCGACAAAAACTGCGTTTTTGGGCTAGAACATGAAACTTGGAACATGAACCATGAAACACGGAACTTCGAAAAAAAAACGCAGCTAATATTAAGTTCAGACAGATAAAGTGATACGAACGAGTATGACCTGAGGGTCGAACGTGTCAAAACCCAAGCAACAACAACAGAAAGTACTTTTTTCAACAAAAAGTCAAGGATAATATTTTGATCAAAAATTACTAAAAACAGTACTTTTGCGTTCCTTTTGTCATAAAACTAGAATTCCCTAAAACCACATTGCACATCTTTAATCTATTGTTGTATGTCTTTAAATTTCAATTCAACTTTATGACAAAAAAATATTGTACAAGAGTCTTTTTGCCGTATCATGGTTCTATTCACGAATTTTTCCTGCTTTTCTATTCAATTTGATTTAATCCGTTGATTCTTTCAATCATAAGGTATTTGTTAAAGGGGATTTTCACTTCTGCGCGTTTATTACATTTATTCACTGTGACTTTCTTGTTGAGAATTAGCAATGGCCTTATCTTTTCAGATATTTTTTTAATCTGTCCTGAATTTAACTTCATGAGCTGAGATTTATAGCATATGTTCATTGGCTAACCACCATTAGGCACCAAATGTTGGGGTGATGAGGCAATTTTTACCGCCTTTAAGGGATTAGGTTAAAGTAGGTGAAACAGAGTGGGAGCTAAAGTTGAGGAATACCTCCCCCCATATCTCAAACATGGATATTCCAAAACTTTCTCTACAGGCGAGTACCAAATCTCAGCGGTGATTACCCTTAAGATCTGAAACTGTCGTACTGACAGACAAAACCTTTTCCCTACCCGTCTGGAAAAAGGGTTCAAATTAATATATATATATATATATATATATATATATATATATATATATATATATATATATATATATATATATATATATATATATATATATATATATATATATATATATATATATATATAGAGTGAGTCATGTTTTAATGTAAAAACTTCTTGTATTAAAAAGGGTACTATAGGTACAGTGGCAACAGAGCACTGTATATTTACATTCCTTCAAATTTATTATTTTATTTTACTTGTCTACTTGAATGCTTCTGCATAAATGGAATTCTCCAAGTGATCGATTCTATTCACTCTGGTTCCTATTGGCTGAAAAAAAAAAATACGCAAATTCAGTTGAAGGCTTTGCCGAAGGAACACAAAATTGTTTATTATTACAGGCGTTTACATCTCATTTTGGAAAAAGGAAAAAAGATGTGGCAGTAATGTCGTGATGACAAAAAAAGTATTTATTAAAGAGCCAGGGGTTTCACCTTTTGAGGTAGGTCAAGGAGGCAACTGCCCTCTCGATCCCCCACATTTAGAAAATACCATTTTTACAATTTTAATTGAAAAAAACCCACCAGAATTATCACCTCTAGATTTTGAAAAATACATTTTGCTCCCCCTTTCTATATTTTTATGAATTGAATCCCCTGAAAAGAGCCCGGACAGTTTTAAATATGAGCTTATATCCTACAAATACTACTTACCCATCAATAAGGGGGTATGTATCCAAAACCCTAACAGCTTTTGCATAATCTAAGTTTGCTGGATTACCTATGGAAAAGGTAATAATATTGAACGTTAAGTATAGTATCTTCATAGCAGCCATAATAACACGATAATACAGAGAGACGACACGAGAATACAAGCTCTTATCTTCGACTACATCAGGAATCGAAAACAACTGGAACGTTTATCTTACTTTATCTTTGTGGAAATTTACCGGTATCATTTTAAAAATAAGGTGAAAAGAGTAGATAGAATTAGACAAAATGAAATTCAAAACATGTCAAGCTATTAGATATTTATTTGATACCTCCGTATTAGCCAGTACACACTCGAGAAGTGAAGTTAATCCTAATGAAACATACCAAAATATGATGAAAATATAATACTTTAGTTTATATAATAATAATTTGGGTTGTATATTTGCATATTGGCGCTCTGTACTTGAAATTTCGAGGTCAAGGGTTCGAGTCCTGGTGTCACTGATTCTTCGGTTCGTGGCGGGGGTCGATGGTGTGACATTGTAAGCTCGACCAGAGTCGACCCAGCTCTAAATGGGTAACTGGAAACTCTGGGATGATTTGCTTCCATCCACGCATTGCACTCCCGGCCGAAGGCATTGAATCAGGGGATTGGTACCTGCGCAACGCAGACCATTGGTCAGCATGCGGAAAAGTTTTTAAGTTTAAGTATGTAATTATATGTTAGGAGGGTGGGGTAAAGTAACCTAACTGTAGCCCAGCCCCCTAATGTGCAGATATATAACCCAAATTATATAAGTCAAATACTTTTTGTCACTCGTCATTTGTCTTTGTGGCTATCAAACCGGTTTTATAAGATCTTACACTCAGCAAACTTCTCGAGTCTGTACTGGCTAATGCGTAAGTACCATTATTTTACAAATAGCCTAAGTGAAATTCCTTGAAAATTAATTTTAAAATATTTTGGAAAATATTTCTAGATGTTTTTTTTCCGAACAGAAAATCTCAGTGTGCTATTTTTCACCAAAAAAAGTATGGAACTGTTCTCGAGAAAAAATACAAAAAATAAATCCATACATAATTATTGCTGTCATAAGGAGAGTAGGTTAATTCCTGTAGGAATCCCAGCAATTTTCGCTTTTTCACAGTTATTAAAAAGAAACAAATTGTAAAAGAGAAAAATAGTTAAAGTATATTTTCTTTCCAGTAAAAGACAAATGACGATCTGACCTTAAGAGAGTTTAGGAGACAGTAGCCCCACTATTATTTACGGTAATATCCGTTCGTTCTAGGTTTAACCTGATTATTAATTTTATTTCTGTTCATTTTTGGCTTCATCTAGATTTTTATACGACACTTTGCCGTATTAAAATCCAAAACGCACAAAATCTAGAATCTAAACTCTTTGAGTTAGCCCGGAAACAAATTATAGTTCCAGCGCTTCCTTTTCATAACCCTCATCGTTGCCAGCCATCTTTTCCAGCTCAATTCCTTGGCCTTCAAACAACTTTGGGGGATTAAAATATGTATGAAATTCCTGAAAATACTTGAATAAAATAGCTCGATATTCATGAACAGGGGAGTATTTTCTCTATTTCACAAGGCCCGAGGGCATTTTCTAATTTACGTGCCCTTACTAACCTTCTAATAGAATAAAGATACCTTTAAGTGTTTTAACATTAACAGTATATTTTCTTAGCTGAATTGGCTTCTGAAAGATAAATTAATATTCAAAAGTTCATTTGGGGGAACTGGGAGTCCAATCCTCTAGGTTTGGACTTAAAGAAATCTTAAAAATATCTTGGTTGTACTTAAAGATTCTTAAAGAATCGGGACAAAAGTCAAGCTGAAGCGTAAAGAGCAAAGGACTGAGGAGAGGGCAAACTCCCTCATATACAGAATAATTTCTGTTTGTTTTAAGTTTTAATGTTGGTCAATACTTTTTGTTGGAAAAGCTTGTTCAACAAAATTAATTCATGATCTTTTTCAAATTGTACCCAGGCCTAGCCAAGATATGATGTGTGCTACTCGCCTCATAATCAATGGTTGGAAATTGCTTTGTAGCGTTCTGCTTTTCAGTTTTTCTGCCAAAGCATCAAATAATGGGATTACAACTAAAATTTAAAACCAAATTTGAATGTTCAGCAAAATTTTTCGATGAAGAGTATTTGGAATAAGTTCTAAATAGTATTTTAACTGCAGAATTTAGGGTGAAGGAAGAGGGGTATTATTGATCATATGGATGGAAATTCTGTGTGACTGTTGATCTTATACTTGGCTGAATCCATGGCGACCTCTAAAGTAGAAGTAGTATGGGCATATGGTATTCCATGACGCCCATACCAGATTCCCATGTAATTTTTACGACGCCCATATAAGATTCCTATAGGAATCCAACATGCCCTACCGTGGTTTTAAACGCATGCCCTGTTTCCACGAAACCTCTGTTTCCATGGGAGCCAGCAGGTGTTTACATTCGGTTGCTATTTAATATGGATGACTTAATCTTCCCTCAGTATTAGAAAAGCCTACAATACCCCAAGATTTTCTTTAAAAAACTTCCTTTAGTATTAGAAAACCCATTATTCTCCTTTAAAACCACAGGGTGTAGGGGAAAACACGTGAAGACTTCTTTACCCTAAGATTGTTCTTTATTATGTTTTAGAGGTAATTACTTGGCAAGAAAAAAAAAGAAAGAAAAACTGTCATCCTAATCCAGCAATTGAGACAAATGTGCACTTGAACGAGGTTTTGACCTTACTCATCTATCCAACTACGTTGGACCAAACAGTAAAACCGAACCATCAACCGAATAGAAATGTTCAAATCCATGCAAAGTCATCATCAATAAATGTAATTCGTTGTAAATTTATTAACTAAAGCACCTTAAACCTAGCAAAATATTTCCAAGTAGAACCTTACATTGGGGCTCATCACAAGAAATACAACCTGCCTCAATGGATTTCTAAGCTGTACTTTTTTTAACCGGTACAGTGAAACCCCTATCTTAAAATCTATATGGTATCCCTACGTTAGGCAAAACTTCGGAAATACATGCATACTAGTAAAGCTATTAAAAATTACCTACAAAATGAGTTTCATTGTTTCCTTAATAAAATCCTAGAGGTCACTGAGCAAAGACCATTCTGGAACAAATGAAGACTAGTCCAGCAAAGAATATTCTGGAACAAATGAAGACTAGTCCAGATGTGAGCTATAAAAAACGTCTTTTATTGGTATCCGGAACCAATTACAGATTTAAAGTTCTTCAAGCTTGTTTGAAAACAGTCTACAAATTCAAAAATCCAAAAAAGAAAAGCGAAAGAGAAATTATATTAAAATATCATTCAATATTTCTTTATAGTTTTTTGTATATTTACCTAAAAGTTCATGATACATAAAACTAATTTTTTTGAATTGCCAACTAGATTTTTTGGCAGAAAAACCTCTTAAGATCAGTTTGTCGCTCAGCTTTTTACATCTATTTTTAAAATCTGTGTAATTACTGCATATTTTTCCTTACCTAAATAATAGGGAATAATAAGCTGAGTAAGTAAAATTTGAATGTATATTACTTTCAAGGAATGGAAAATTAATTACTTCAAAATTAAAATCATCCGTTTTATTATGTATTTTAAAAACTAATTTATTATTATCTGAAATATTAATATTTAAATCTAAGAAATGGCCAGAGTGTCCTATCCCATAGCTAGGCTCCAGAATTAACTCTTGTGGATAAATATTTTTTGAAATCTCAATAAACTCTGCACAATTTATTACTAAGAGATCGTCCAGATATCTTTTATTATTTGAAAGGTTATATTTTACATTGCTTGGGCTATTTTATTTATCATATATTCGTATTCTAATTGACTTAAAAACAAGTCCGCTATGAATGGACTCGCATTCCGACCCATAGGAATGCCAACAGTTTGTTTATATAAATTACCATTAAATCTTATAAAAGCATTATATAGCACAACTTCTAATAAATCACATACCTTATCCAAGCTATAGAATCTTGAATTAAAACTAATTCTAAAGAAATTCGTCCATCGGGCTGTTTTATTAAAAGTATCAATTTTCAAAAATCCGATATTATACAAAATATAAGATTTATTTATGACAATTTTAAATTTTTCGTATAATAAACTATTTGAGAATTTTCTATACAGTTTAGTAAAAACAAATGAATTGAATCTTTTAGCTGAAATATTAGTCAAAGAATATATTACTTGTAGAAAGCTATTAACACACAAATATTGGTTACTGTTAGAAAATTTTTTAATTCTTGAGTATTTTTCCTAAAATTTATTTCTAATTTCTCCTAAAATTAAAGATAGGTCAGTAGCCGCAATTCTGGTTGGACACCTTGCTGCCCCAGCAATAAAACGTGGTTTTGGTGGATTTTTATGAAATTTTATTGTCCAATAAAATAGAAAAATCCAATAAGAAAGGAAACTTTTTATCATTATCATTTATTTTAATATTGAATTTTTTCAAAATTCTTTCTTCTATATTTTCAATTAAACTATTCTCCTTTATATGAGCCTTTTCGTATGTATTTGTTGTTTGTAACTCTCTTGATAAAATATGACAACAGATTTTCTGACAAATTATGGCAAAATTATTGCTAGCTTTATCAACTGGTACAATTATCAATTCATTCTGAATATTAACAATGGTTTGTTTCATAATGGCATTATAAAATATTGAATTTTTCTTATAGTCTGTTGGATTGAATCTATGCTTGCTATTTCGTAGAATAGTCAAAGTAAAGCTTATCCTATTCTGAAATTTATTTTTAGCATTTTTCTCCTTCTTGCACAATTTATCAATAAATAGATTTAAATGATTCTTTAATCCCCTAAGAATATATGCTGACTTTATCTCGCTACAAAAACAAAACTTAGCCCCCATTGTCATCATATTTTCTGGGTCACTATGCTTTAGAATGGACAACTTCCCTATTAACAAATGTTATTAAGCTTGATTTCCTTAATGTTAAAATTGCCCCCAACTCCACACAGGTGTCCAATTAATCCCCTCGTTAAGTTTTTTAAGCATTATGAAAAATTTAGAAATCATTCGACTAATTTTTTTTTGATAATTTTGTGTCTAAATTTTACTATCTTTATACATAAAACTATTTGGAAGTGGCAATCTTCACTCTTCGCTTGCTCAAGACTATTGACAAATTAGTATATTTTCTTTGTTTAGAACTAAAATTAACTAAAAAGTATAATGTCATTTACATTTTAATAGTTTTATCAGCGGTTATATACATTAATATAAACTGTTATTTATCTACACTCAAAACTGTCTCATTCATTAGTTTAATTTCGGGTCACAATTTGTATTATTTTTTGTAATCCACAGTATTTTAATTAAATAAGTACTTTGTGATTTAATTTAATATTTTATTAAATTAACCATTCCATTGGTCTCCAATATGTGACATGAATATATTAAAAATTCACTTAAATATCAATAATTATTTTTATTATTTTTTTTATGTCCTCTTGATCTGTTTTTATGGTTAATGGGACAAATGAAAGAAGGGGGACCAGTTACGACGTTAATAGAATTACCAACCACATTGGGCCTACTTCTATGTTTCGCAACTTTATCATTTATGCCAAAAGAATAAGTGGTAACAATAGCATGAATCTAATAACATTTTCGTCTGCGGTAGTCCTTATGTTCATCTTTGTTTGTAAGGCTTTTTGGATCCAGATGTTCTAAGGTTGTAATAGGTAGATTAAATATAGAACAAGTACCATTATTATAATGAAGAACTAGATAATTATTAGTTTTTTCCCTGGTAATTATAGTTTTATGTCCCGAAAATCTCTTATATATGTTGTTAATTGTTTCCCCCACATATTGTAATTGACAATTTTTACATTCTAGTAAATACATAATATTATTTGTTTTACAATTTTCCTGTCCAGTTAATAAAAATTGAAACTTTTTATTATATAAAGTGCTTTTAACAAAATTTCGAGGGATGAAGTCATCTTGACAAAGAAAACAACGACCATTACACTTACTAATATTAGTAGAAGTGACCCTATAACCCCCGTACGAACACCGTGCTGCCATCTACAATTTAGTTTAATGCTGACGGGACATAATTTATTCAAGGATTATCGATCGAGTCTAATGGGGGTCAAGGTCAATCGATCTGTTGTTGTTGTTTGGCCACGTGTAATGACAGGAGGGGTGATTTACAAAATCGAGGGTGGAATAATTTATTCACGAGCATGGGGAATTATGAAACAATATGGTCATAGAGTCCCTAGGGGGAAAGATTGCGTAATCGCTCAATGACCTCTTTTTGCAAGGTCGATTTATTTGATGTTTTTTTCGGATGTCAACATCAAATTATGGATGTTTTATGGTTTTTGTCAGTGAGAATTTGAAAAACAGGAACTATGTCACATATATGAATGTCATCAGCAATTATTGTCTGTTTTATGGTTTTTTCACTGAGAATGTAAAAACAGGAATTTTCTCACTTGGATTTATGTAATCGCTAGGGGAAATTATTGATTCACGAGGAGGGAATTAATAAACAAACATGGCTTCTTTGTTGTTTGGCTAGCTTAACCTGAGAAATTGATTTACATAATCGCTAGGGGAAATTATTGATTCACGAAGGGGGAATTAAGAAACATTAAGGCTTCTTTAATCTTAGGTCTGAGGGATAGACGTTCTTTAGGTCAGAGAGAAAAATTAATATTCTATTTTTAAATAGGGCTTCATCGATCTTTAGTGTCAGGAATTATAATTGACATCACTTGTTATCTTGGAATTATGCGGGAGTCTAAAGAGATAGAAATTCTATTTTTAAATACGGCTTCACGGAGCTTTAAGTCGGAGAGATAAATTGATATTCTAACGAAACCCTAATAGTTTAGCTAGGAAAATTTATGAGATGAAGAGATTAACGTAGGAAAGGGTTTCCTAGAAATTTGAAATGCGTTAGCGCAGAGATGCCAAACAAAGGGAACACGCTGAAATTACGTTTAGGGATTATTTGGGCGAAACGGTTTTAGACATTTTAGGGGATTATTTCGACGAAACAGTTAGAGACATTTTGAAAGAAGATTTTAGGAAAGGTTTTAGAAGAGAATTTGAGGGTGAAACTCTGTGGTCGTTATAATACACAAGTTCCATTTGAACAGTGTTGTGAGGTCCTCTACCCCAACCCCAAAGGGTTCCGATCCCCCACCCCAACCCCGAAGGAAGCCCCCGGTACTCAAAGGTCCCCCAAGCTCCCATAGAGCCCCAGCCCCCCAAACGCCCTCCTCAGACCCTCAAAGGCCCTCCTCTGGTCCTCAAAGGGCTCCCGGACCCCCAAGGGGCCCCCCGGACCCCACATGCCCTCCCCCCGGGCCTCAAAGGTCCCCCGGGCTCCCAACGAGCCACTGGCACCCCCAAAGATCCACCCCGACCTCCACAGGCCGTCCCCGGGCCCCCCCACGGCCCATCGAGCTCCCAAAGGACCAATGGGGTCCCAAAGGCCCTACACCGGTCCCCAAATGTCTCCCAGGCCCCCAACTGTCCCCCCGGACCCCCAAAGGCCCTCCCCCGGCCCCCAAAGGCACACCGAGCTCCCAAAGGACCACCGGGGTCCCAAAGGCCCTCACCCTGTCCCCAAATGTCCCCCAGGCCCCCAACTGTCCCCCCGGACCCTCAAAGGCCCCCCAAGCTCCCAAAGGGCCACCGACGCCCCCAAAGGCCCACCCAGACCCCCAAAGGCCATCCCCGGGCCCCCCAAAGGCCCATCGAGCTCCCAAAGGACCAACGGGGTCCCAAAGGCCCTCCACCGGTCCCCAAATGTCCCCCAGGCACCCAAAGGCCCTCCCTGTGCCACAAAGGCCCCACAAGCTCCCAAAGGGCCACCGGCGCCCCCAAAGGCCCACCCAGACCCCCCAAGGACATCCCCGGGCCCCCCCAAGGCCCATAGAGCTCCCCCAGGACCACCGGGGTCCCAAAGGCCCTCCACCGGTCCCCCAATGTGTGTTGGTCGATTTATTTGATGTTTTTCATGGATGTTTAATGGTTTTTGTCAGTGAGAATTTGAAAAACAGGAACTTTGTCACATTTATGGATGTCAACATTAATTCATGTCTGTTATATGGTTTTCCCAGTGAGAATGAAAAAACAGGTATTTGCCAAATGTTATGACTTTCCCGGAAACAGTTAGATCACGTGTTTCCTTCTCAGCCAATCAGCGAGTCAGATACATCCTCCTTCTCAGCCAATCAGAGGGCTGGTTACATATTAGCGGTGGTGGGAATATAAGGAACGGTTTTTTTTTGCTATAGTTTTATTAGTCTGTGAATAGAATTCAAAGTATTGAGAAGAAGAAGAAAAGGTATTTATGAAGAGTTTCAACTAGCTATGGCTAAGTTTGCTAAAGACAAGATATTTTCTCACGAAAACACACAAAATCAGAAAAAAAATATTCAATGTTCCTCTAGTACCTGCGCAATTAGGCTGAAATGAAGATATTTATGCAGAGTTTCAACTATCTATGGCTAAGTTTGCTAAAGACAAGCTATTTTCTTACGAAAACACACAAAATCAGAAAAATTTTCAATGTTCCTCTAGTACCTACGTAATTAGGCTTAAATGAATATATTTATGCAGAGTTTCAACTAGCTATGGCTAAGTTTGCTAAAGACAAGCTATTTTCTTGTGAAAACAGACAAAATCAGAAAAAATGATCAATGTTCCTTTAGTACCTACGCAATTAGACTAAAAATGAAGATATTTATGCATAGTTTCAACTATCTATGGCTAAGTTTGCTAAAGACAAGCTATTTTCTTGCGAAAACACACAAAATCAGAAAAAATGTTCAATTTCTATGCATTCTAAATTTAGGGGAGGGGGCGTGAATCCATGATTTTTGTGGGGGAGGGGATTAGCACTTTTAATAGTGACAAAATAGAAATGAAATTTAATTTAAACACTTTTTTTTCAGATATAATAATGTTTGGTGTGATTGACACAGAATATATTGGACTGAAATATTCCGCAACTGGCATTATATTCGAAGCAGCTTTCTTACTCCTAGACAATCAACGACGTGAAATTCATTGCTATAAATGGAACATCAGATACAATATGTATAAGTACGAGAAAAACAGATGGAGTCCAACACTAAATTTTATAAATCGAAATGGCTTTTACGCTAAAATCATACGACCACATAATGAAAATGGCTATGAAATAAAACATGTACAAGAGGAAATTCAGGAAATATGCAGTTTTTTCGGTGTGCAAGCTTTTTATGTTAAGGGAAACGTTCCAACTAATAAACTATTACGAGAAAAATGTGATAAAAACATAGTATTATTCAATTTAGAAGACTTCAAATGTGAGAAATACCTGCATTCAGTCCATGACCCAGAAGATGAAGTTAGATATTTCGCTAAATGGATACCGGAAAAGATACCTGACATGGAAAAATGCATCAGATATCCAAAGTCCTAAAGTTGCTCTTCCTCATATCAAATGGATTAAGCTCCTTTTTTTTTAAATATGTCATTATTTTTTCCAAATGTTTTAAATATGTTTAAGTAATAAATATCTTAAGCCTCAACCGTTTTTATTCTTTAGAATAGTACATCCCCATGAAAATTATACTTTCAGATTCAACATGTCAGGGAACACACTTTCAAGTTCAGCATGTTGGAGAACCCTAAATAGTCATCCATAAAAAGGTAAGTTAACTCTAAAAGGTTAAAGAATTTTTCTGAAATTATCATAAGCCTGAGACGTTTTTATTCTTTAGAATAGTCCATCGCCACGAAAATTAGACCTTCTGATTCAACATGCCAGGAACCACTCTTTCAAGTTCAGTATTTTGGAGAACTCTAAATAGTCATCCATAAAAAGGTAAGTTAACACTAAAAGGTTAAAGAATTTTTCTGAAATTATCAAGACTCAACCGTTTTTTTATTCTTTGGAATTGTCCTTCACCACAAAAATTAGACTTTCAAATTCAACATGTCAGGGAACACACTTTCAAGTTCAACATGTTGGAGAACCCTAAATAGTCATCCATAAAAAGGTAAGTTAACCCTAAAAGGTTAAAGAATTTTTCTGAAATTACACTTTCAGATCCAGTATGTCAGGGGACACACTTTCAGGTTCAGCATGTAGGAGAACCCTAAATGCACATCCCTAAAAAGGTAAGTTATCCCTAAATAGTTAAAGAATTTCTCTATTTATGCAGAGTTTCAACTAGCTATGGCTAAGTTTGTTAAAGAAAAACTATTTTCTTGCGAAAACACACAAAATCAGAAAAAATGTTCAATGTTCCTTTAGTACCTACGAAATTAGACTAAAAATGAAGATATTTATGCAGAGTTTCAACTAGCTATGGTTATGTTTGCTAAAGACAATCTATTTTATCGCGAAAACACACAAAAACACAAAAAAAATGTTCAATGTTCCTTTAGTAACTACGCAATTAGACTAAAAATGAAGATATTTATGCAGAGTTTCAAATAGCTATGGCTAAGTTTGTTAAAGACAAACTATTTTCTTGCGAAAACACACAAAATCAGAAAAAATGTTCAATGTTCCTTTAGTACCTACGAAATTAGACTAAAAATGAAGATATTTATGCAGAGTTTCAACTAGCTATGGCTATGTTTGCTAAAGACAAGCTATTTTCTCGCTAAAACACACAAAATCAGAAAAAAATTTTCAATGTACATTTAGTACCTACTCAATTAGAATAAAAATGAAGATATTTATGAAGAGTTTCAACTAGTTATGGCTAAGTGTGCTAAAGACAAGCTATTTCCTTGCGAAACCACACAAAGTCAGAAAAAATGATCAATGTTCCTTTCGTACCTACACAATTAGACTAAAAATGAAGATCTATATGCAGAGTTTCAACTAGCTCTGTCTATGTTTGCTAAAGACGAGCTATTTTCTTGCGAAAACACACAAAATCAGAAAAAATGTGCAATGTTCCTCTAGTACGTACACAATTAGACTAAAAATGAAGATATTTATGTAGAGTTTCAACTAGCTATGGCTAAATTTTCTAAAGACAAGCTATTTTCTTGCGAAAACAAACAAAATCAGAAAAAAGTTCAATGTTCCTTTAGTACCTACACAATTAGACTAAAAATGAAGATATTTATGCAGATTTTCAACTAGCTATGACTAAGTTTTCTAAAGACAAGCTATTTTCTTGCGAAAACACACAAAATCAGAAAAAATGTTCAATGTTCCTTTAGTACCTACGCAATTAGACTAAAAATGAAGGTATTTATGCAGAGTTTCAACTAGCTATGGCTAAGTTTGCTAAAGACAAGCTATTTTCTCACGAAAACACACAAAATCAGAAAAAAATGTTCAACGTTCATCTAGTACCTAAGAAATTAGGCTTAAATGAAGATATTTATGCAGTTTCAACTATCTATTGCTAAGTTTGCCAAAGACGAGCTATTTTCTTGCGAAAACACACAAAATCAGAAAAAATTTTCAATGTTCCTTTAGTACCTAAGCACTTAGGCTAAAAATGAATATATTTATGCAGAGTTTCAAGTAGCTATGGCTATGTTTGCTAAAGACAAGATATTTTCCTGCGAAAACACACAAAATCATAAAAAATTATAAATTTTGCTTTTGTACCAATGCAATTAGACTAAAATTAAGATATTTTTGCAGAGTTTCAACTATCTCTGGCTACGTTTGCTAAAGACAAGATATTTTCTTGCAAAAACACACAAAATCAGAAAAAAGGTTCAATGTTCCTTGAGTACCTACACAATTAGACTAAAAATGAAGATATTTATGCAAAGCTTCAATTAGCTATGGCTAAGTTTGTTAAAGACAAGCTATTTTCTTGCGAAAACACACAAAATCAGAAAAAATGTCCAATGTTCCTTTAGTACCTACGCAATTCGGCTTAAATGAAGATATTTATGCAGAGTTTCAACTAGCTATGGCTATGTTTGCTAAAGACAAGCTATTTTCTTGTGAAAACACACAAAATCAGAAAAAATGTTCAATGTTCCTTTAGTATCAACACAATTAGACTAAAAATTAAGATATTTATGAATAGTTTAATCTAAATATGGCTAAGTTTACTCAAGACAAGAAATATTCTTGAGAAAACACACAAAATCTGAAAAAATTATCAATGTTCCTTTAGTACCTACGCACTTAGAATTAAATGAAGATATTTATTCAAAGTTTAAACTAGCTATGGCTAAGTTTGCTAAAGACAAGCTATTTTCTTGTTAAAACACACAAAATCAGAAAAAATGATCAATGTTCCTTTAGTACCTACGCAATTAGACTAAAAATGAAGATATCTATGGAGAGTTTCAACTAGCTATGGCTAAGTTTGCTAAAGACAAGCTATTTTCTTGTGAAAACACACAAAATCAGAAAAAATGATCAATGTTCCTGTAGTACCTACGCAATTAGACTAAAAATGAAGATATCTATGCAGAGTTTCAACTAGCTATGGCTAAGTTTGCTAAAGACAAGCTATTTTCTTGTGAAAACACACAAAATCAGAAAAAATGATAAATGTTCCTTTAGTACATACGCAATTAGAATAAAAATGAAGATATTTATGAAGAGTTTCAACTAGCTATTTCTAAGTTTTATAAAGAAAAGCTATTTTATATAGAAAACACACAAAATCATAATAATTTTTCATTTTTACTTTAGTAAATAAACAATTATTATAAAAATGAATATATTTATGAAAAGTTTCAACTATCTATTGCTAAGTTTGCTAAAGACAAGCTATTTTCTTGCGAAAACACACAAAATCAGAAAAAATGTTCAATGTTCCTTTAGTACCTACGCAATTAGGCTTAAATGAAGATATTTATGCAGAGTTTCAACTAGCTATGGCTAAGTTTGCTAAAGACAAGCTATTTTCTTGTGAAAACACACAAAATCAGAAAAAATGTTCAATGTTCCTTTAGTATCAACACAATTAGACTAAAAATGAAGATATTTATGCAGAGTTTCAACTATCTATGGCTAAGTTTAATAAAGACAAGCTATTTTCTTGCGAAAACATACAAAATCAGACAAAATGTTCAATGTTCCTTTAGTACCTACGAAATTAGAATTAAATGAAGATATTTATGCAGAGTTTCAACTAGCTATGGCTAAGTTTGCTAAAGACAAGCTATTTTCATGTGAAAACACACAAAATCAGAAAAAATGATCAATGTTCCTTTACTACCTACGCAATTAGACTAAAAATGAAGATATTTATGCAGAGTTTCAACTAGCTATGGCTAAGTTTGCTAAAGACAAGCTATTTTCTTGTGAAAACACACAAAATCAGAAAAAATTATCAATGTTCCTTTAGTACTTACGCAATTAGACTAAAAATGAAGATATCTATGCAGAGTTTCAACTAGTTATGGCTAAGTTTGCTAAAGACAAGCTATTTTCTTGTGAAAACACACAAAATCAGAAAAAATGTTCAATTTTCCTTTAGTACCTACTCAATTAGACTATAAATGAAGATATTTATGCAGAGTTTCAACTAGCTATGGCTAAGTTTGCTAAAGCCAAACTATTTTCTTGCGAAAACACACAAAATCAGAAAAAAAATGTTCAATGTTCCTCTAGGACCTACTCAATTAGGCTGATAGGATGATATATATGCAGAGTTTCAATTAGCTATGTCTAATTTTGCTAAAGACGAGCTATTTTATTGCAAAAACACACAAAATCAGAAAAAATATCGTTAGGTTAGATTAAGTTAGATTAGGTTAGGTTAGCCTACGTACGCGCGCATATAGGTTAGGTTAAGTTAGGTTGGATTAAGTTAGGTTAGGTTAAGTTAGGTTAGGTTAGATTAAGTTAGGTTAGGTTAAGTTAGGTTAGGATAGGTTAGATTAAGTTAGGTTAGGCTAAGTTAGGGTAGGCTAGGTTAGCCTACGTACGCGCGCGTACGTAGGCTAACCTAGCCTACCTAACTAACCTAACTTAATCTAACCTATCCTAACCTAACTTAACCTAACCTAACTTAATCTAACCTAACATAACTTAACCTAACCTAACTTAATCCAACCTAACTTAACCTAACCTATATGCGCGCGTACGTAGGCTAACCTAACCTAATCTAACTTAATCTAACCTAACGATATTTTTTCTGATTTTGTGTGTTTTCGCAAGAAAATAGCTTGTCTTTAGCAAACTTAGCCATAGCTAATTGAAACTCTGCATATATATCTTCATTTCAGCCTAATTGCGTAGGTACTAGAGGAACATTGAACATTTTTTTTTCTGATTTTGTGTGTTTTCGCAAGAAAATAGCTTGTCTTTAGCAAACTTAGCCATAGCTAGTTGAAACTCTGCATAAATATCTTCATTTAAGCCTAATTGTTTAGGTACTAAAGGAACATTGAACATTTTTTCTGATTTTGTGTGTTTTCGCAAGAAATAGGTACTAAAGGAACATTGAACATTTTTTCTGATTTTGCGTGTTTTCGCAAGAAAATAGCTTGTCTTTAGTAAACTTAGCCATAGCTAGTTGAAACTCTGCATAAATATCTTCATTTTTAGTCTAATTGTGTATGTACAAAAGGAACATTGAACTTTTTTCTGATTTTGTGTGTTTTCGCAAGAAAATAGCTTGTTTTTAGCAAACTTAGCCATAGCTAGTTGAAACTCTGCATAGATATCTTCATTTTTAGTCTAATTGCGTAGGTACTAAAGGAACATTGATCATTTTTTTTCTGATTTTGTGTGTTTTCACAAGAAAACAGCTTGTCTTTAGCAAACTTAGCCATAGCTAGTTGAAACTCTGCATAAATATCTTCATTTTTAGTCTAATTGCGTAGGTACTAAAGGAACATTGATCATTTTTCTGATTTTGTGTGTTTTCACAAGAAAATAGCTTGTCTTTATCAAACTTAGCCATATCTAGTTGAAACTCTGCATAGATATCTTCATTTTTAGTCTAATTGCGTAGGTACTAAATGAACTTTGATCATTTTTTCTGATTGTTTATGATTTCACAAGAAAATAGCTTGTCCTTAGCAAACTTATCCATAGATACTTGAAACTCTGCATAAATATCTTCATTTTTAGTCTATTTGCATAGGTACTAAAGGAACAGTTAACATTTTTTATTATTTTGTGTGTTTTCACAAGAAAATAGCTTGTCTTTACCAAACTTAGCCATAGCTAGCTGAAACTTTGCATAAATATCTTCATTAAATCCTAAGTGCGTAGGTACTAAAGGAACATTGAAAAATTTTTCAGATTTTGAATGTTTTCGCAAGAAAATAGCTTGTCTTTAGTAAACTTAGTCATAGCTAGTTGAAACTCTGCATAAATATCTTCATTTTTAGTCTAATTGTGTTGATACTAAAGGAACATTGAACATTTTTCTGATTTTGTGTGTTTTCACAAGAAAATAGCTTGTCTTTAGCAAACTTAGCCATAGCTAGTTGAAACTCTGCATAAATATCTTCATTTAAGCCTAATTGCGTAGGTACTAAAGGAACATTGAACATTTTTTCTGATTTTGTGTGTTTTCACAAGAAAATAGTTTGTCTTTAACAAACTTAGCCATAGCTAGTTGAAACTTTGCATAAATATCTTCATTTTTAGTCTAATTGTGTAGGTACTATAGGAACATTGAACATTTTTTCTGATTTGTGTTTTTTCGCAAGAAAATAGCTTGTCTTTAGCAAACTTACCCAGAGCTAGTTGAAACTCTGCAAAAATATCTTCATTTTAGACTAATTGCAGTGGTACAAAAGGATAATTCATCATTTTTTCTTATTGTGTGTGTTTTAACAGGAAAATAGCTTGTCTTTAGCAAACTTAGCCATAGCTACTTGAAACTCTGCATAAATATCTTCATTTTTAGTCTAATTGCGTAGGTACTAAAGGAACATTGAACATTTTTTTCTGATTTTGTGTGTTTTCGCAAGAAAATAGCTTGTCTTTAGCAAACTTAGCCATAGATAGTTGAAACTCTGCATAAATATCTTCATTTCAGCCTAATTGCGTAGGTACTAAAGGAACATTGAACAATTTTTTCTGATTTTGTGTGTTTTCGTGAGAAAATAGGTTGTCTTTAGCAAACTTAGCCATAGAGAGTTGAAACTCTGCATAAATAACTTCATTTTTAGTCTAATTGAGTAGGTACTAAAGGAATATTGAAAATTTTTTTGATTTTGTGTGTTTTAGCAAGAAAATAGCTTGTCTTTAGCAAACATAGCCATAGCTAGTTGAAACTCTGCATAAATATCTTCATTTTTAGTCTAATGGCGTAGGTACTAAAAGAACATTGAACATTTTTTTTTCTGATTTTGTGTGTTTTCACAAGAAAATAGCTTGTCTTTAGCAAACATAGCCATAGCTAGTAGAAACTCTGCATAAATATCTTCATTTTTAGTCTAATTGCGTAGATACTAAGTGAACATTTATCATTTTTTCTGAGTTTGTGTGGTTTCGCAAGAATATAGATTGTCATTAGCAAACTTAGCCATAGCTAGTTGAAACTCTGCATAAATATCTTCATTTTTATTTTAGTTGAGTAGGTACTAAAGGAACATTGAACATTTTTTTTCTGTTTTTGTGTGTTTTCACTGAGAAAATAGCTTGTCTTTAGCAAACATAGCCATAGCTATTTGTAACTCTGCATAAATATCTTCATTTTTAGTCTAAGTGCGTAGGTACTAAAGGAACATTGATCATTTTTTCTGATTTTGTGTGTTTTTGCAAGAAAATAGCTTGTCTTTAGCAAACTTAGCCATAGCTAGTTGAAACTGCATAAATATCTTCATTTTTATTCTAATTGCGTAGGTACTAAAGGAACATTGAACATTTTTTTCTGATTTCGTGTGTTTTAGCAAGAACATAGCTTCTCTTTAGCAAACTTAGCCATAGCTAGTTGAAACTCTGCATAAATATCTTCATTTTTAGTCTAATTGCGTAGGTACTAAAGGAACATTGAAAATTTTTTCTGATTTTGTGTGTTTTCGCAAGAAAATAGCTTGTCTTTAACAAACTTAGCCATAGATAGTTGAAACTCTGCATAAATAGAGAAAATCTTTAACTATTTAGGGGTAACTTACCTTTTTAGGGATGTGCATTTAGGGTTCTCCTACATGCTGAACCTGAAAGTGTGTCCCCTGACATACTGGATCTGAAAGTGTAATTTCAGAAAAATTCTTTAACCTTTTAGGTTTAACTTACCTTTTTATGGACGACTATTTAGGGTTCTCCAACATGTTGAACTTGAAAGTGTGTTCCCTGACATGTTGAATTTGAAAGTCTAATTTTCGTGGCGAAGGACAATTCTAAAGAATAAAAAACAGGTTGAGGCTTGATAATTTCAGAAAAATTCTTTAACCTTTTAGAGTTAAATTACCTTTTTATGGATGACTATTTAGATTTCTCAAACTTGCTTAAATTTAATGTGTGTTCCCGGGATTTTTTATTTTTAATTTATATTTTTGTTGGCTATGTACTTTTCTAAAGAATAAAAACGTCTCAGGCTTAAGATAATTTCAGAAAAATTCTTTAACCTTTTAGGGTTAACTTACCTTTTTATGGATGACTATTTAGGGTTCTCCAACATGCTGAACTTGAAAGTGTGTTCCCTGACATGTTGAATCTGAAAGTATAATTTTCACGGCGATGGACTATTCTAAAGAATAAAAACGGTTGAGGCTTAAGATATTTATTGCTTAAACATATTTAAAACATTTGAAAAAAATAATGACATATTTAAAAAAAAAGAAGCTTAATCCATTTGATATGAGGAGGAGCAAGTTTAGGACTTTGGATATCTGATGCATTTTTCCATGTCAGGTATCTTTTCCGGTATCCATTGAGCGAAATATCTAACTTCATCTTCTGGGTCATGGACTGAATGCAGGTATTTCTCACATTTGAAGTCTTCTAAATTGAATAGTGCTATGTTTTTATCACATTTTTCTAGTAAGAGTTTATCAGTTTGCACGTTTCCCTTAACATAAACAGCTTGCACACCGAAAAAACTGCATATTTCCTGAATTTCCTCTTGTACATGTTTTATTTCATATCCATTTTCATTATGTGGTCGTATGATTTTAGCGTAAAAGCCATTTCGATTTATAAAATTTAGTGTTGGACTCCATCTGTTTTTCTCGTACTTATACATATTGTATCTGATGTTCCATTTATAGCAATGAATTTCACGTCGTTGATTGTCTAGGAGTAAGAAAGCTGCTTCGAATATAATGCCTGTTGCGGAATATTTCAGACCAATATATTCTGTGTCAATCACACCAAACATTATTATATCTGAAAAAAAAGTGTTTAAATTAAATTTTACTTCTATTTTGTCACTATTAACAGTACTAATCGGCCCCTCACCAAACAACATGGATTCACGCCCCCCTCCACGCCCTAGATACTTCCGATAACGTTTCCATTTTTTCTGTGGTGTTGGGTGGTCGCAAGTCAATATCTTTTCTTTATAAAACTAAGACCTCGCTAGTTTAAAATATGCATAAATATCTTCATTTTTAGTCTAATTGCGTAGGTACTAAAGGAACATTGCTCATTTTTTCTGATTTTGTCTGTTTTCAAAAGAAAATAGCTTGTCTTTAGCAAACTTAGCCATAGATAGTTGAAACTCTACATAAATATCTTCATTTAAGCCTAATTGCGTAGGTACTAAAGGAACATTGAACATTTTTTCTGATTTTGTGTTTTTTTATGAAAATAGCTTGTCCTTAGAAAACTTAGCCATAGATATTTGAAACTGCATAAATGTCTTCAATTAAGCAGAATTGCGCAGTTACTCGAGGACAACTGAACCTTTATTTATGATTTTGTTTGTTTTTATGAGAAAATATCTTGTCTTTAGCAAACTTAG
The DNA here is from genome assembly GCF_049724085.1 of Artemia sp. Qi Xiang Cuo. Lineage (NCBI taxonomy): Eukaryota > Metazoa > Arthropoda > Branchiopoda > Anostraca > Artemiidae > Artemia > Artemia sp. Qi Xiang Cuo. The sequence continues at coordinate 43,834,380 of NC_142807.1, read as the reverse complement.
CCATAGCTACTTGAAACTCTGTATAAATACTTTTTCTTCTTCTTCTCACTCCTTTGAATTCTATTCACAGACTAATAAAACTATAGCAAAAAAAACCGTTCCTTATATTACCACCGCCAACCATATGTAACCAAGGCCTCTGATTGGCTGAGAAGGAGGATGTATCTGACTTGTTGATTGACTGAGAAGAACACACGTGATCTAAATGTTTCCGGGAAAGTCATAACATTTGGCAAATTCCTGTTTTTTCATTCTCAGTGAGAAATCAATATAACAGACATGAATTAATGTTGACATCCATAAATGTGACAAAGTTCCTGTTTTTCAAATTCTCACTAACAAAAACCATTAACCATCCCTGAAAAACATCAAATAACTCAACCAACATATCGTTGGAGACTGGGGGTGGGCCTTTGGGACCCAGTTGGTCGTTTGGGAGCTCGATGAGTCTTTGGGGGGCCCGGGGATGGCTGGTGAGGGGCTGGGTGGCTCTTTGGGAGCGCCGGTGGCCCTTTGGGAGCTTGGGGGGCCTTTGTGGCACAGGGAGAGCCTTTGGGTGCCTGGGGGACATTTGGGGACCGGTGGCGGGCCTTTGGGCCCCCGTTGGTCCTTTGGGAGCTCGATGGGGCGGGGGGGGGCCCGGGGATGGACTTGGGGGGTCTGGGGGGGCCTGTGGGGGCGCCGGGGGCCCTTTGGGAGCTTGGGGGGCCTTTGAGGGTCCGGGGGGACAGTTGGGGGCCTGGGGGACATTTGGGGACCGGGTGAAAGCCTTTGGGACCCCGGTGGTCTTTTGGGAGCTCGGTGTGCCTTTGGGGGCCGGGGGAGGGCCTTTGGGGGTCCGGGGGACAGTTGGGGGCCTGGGGGACATTTGGGGACCGGTGTAGGGCCTTTGGGACCCCGTTGGTCCTTTGGGAGCTCGATGGGCCTTTGGGGGGCCCGGGGATGGCCTTTGGGGGTCTGGGTGGGTCTTTGGGGGCGCCGGTGGCTCTTTGGGAGCCCGGGGGACCTTTGAGGACCGGGGGAGGGTCTTTGGGGTCCGGGGTGCCCTTTGGGGGTCCGGGGGCCCTTTGAGGACCAGAGGAGGGCCTTTGAGGGTCTGAGGAGGGCGTTTGGGGGGCTGGGGCTCTATGGGAGCTTGGGGGACCTTTGAGTACCGGGGGCTTCCTTCGGGGTTGGGGTGGGGGATCGGAACCCTTTGGGGTTGGGGTAGAGGACCTCACAACACTGTTCAAATGGAACTTGTGTATTATAACGACCACAGAGTTTCACCCTCAAATTCTCTTCTAAAACCTTTCCTAAAATCTTCTTTCAAAATGTCTCTAACTGTTTCGCCGAAATAATCCCATAAAATATCTAAAACCGTTTCGCCCAAATAATCCCTAAACGTAATTTCAGCGTGTTCCTTTTGTTTGGCATCTCTGCGCTAACGCATTTCAAATTTCTAGGAAACCCTTTCCTACGTTAATCTCTTCATCTCATAAATTTTCCTAGCTAAACTATTAGGGTTTCGTTAGAATATCAATTTATCTCTCCGACTTAAAGCTCCGTGAAGCCGTATTTAAAAATAGAATTTCTATCTCTTTAGACTCCCGCATAATTCCAAGATAACAAGTGATGTCAATTATAATTCCTGACACTAAAGATCGATGAAGCCCTATTTAAAAATAGTATATTAATTTTTCTCTCTGACCTAATGAACGTTTATCCCACAGACCTAAGATTAAAGAAGCCTTAATGTTTCATAATTCCCCCCTTCGTGAATCAATAATTTCCATAGCGATTATGTAAATCAATTTCTCAGGCTAAGCTAACCAAACAACAATGAAGCCATGTTTGTTTCTTAATTCCCCCCTTCGTGAATCAATAATTTCCCCTAGCGATTATGTAAATCCAAGTGAGAAAATTCCTGTTTTTTCATTCTCACTGAGAAAACTATATAACAGACATGAATTGCTGTTGACATCCATAAATGTGACAATGTTCCTGTTTTTCAAATTCTCACTGACAAAAACCTTAAAACATCCATAATTTGATGTTGACATCCGAGAAAAACATCAAATAAATCGACCTTGGAAAAAGAGGTCATTGAGCGATTACGTAATCTTTCTTCCTAGGGACTCTATGACCATATTGTTTAATAATTCCCCACGCTCGTGAATCAATAATTCCCCCATCGATTATGTAAATCACTCCTCATGCCATTACACGTGGCCAAACAACAACAACAGATCGATTGTCCTTGACCCCCATTAGACTCGATCGATAATCCTTGAATAAATTATGTCCCGTCAGCATTAAACTAAATTGTAGATGGCAGCACGGTGTTCGTACGGGGGCCTTAGGGTCACTTCTACTAATATTCGGCAGACCCCTTTGAATATTATCATTACCATTATTATTCAATATAAAATCAGAAATCAAATAAAACCAAAACGACAAACAATACAAAGTCCAAAACATCTCCAGAAGCCAAGCCAAAAGTCCACAAGTAATAAGATTACTCTAACTAATTATAAAAAAAAAACAAAAAAAAACATACCTTCAAAAAACACTACCTTAAATAAAGCTTCCGTTTAATATTACCATTTAAAAAAAACGTAATAAATTGGCCAAATAATAATCAATTTCAGGTAAAACCTGGACCAGGGTTAAGGTCCGTCGGGGACGAATTTTTGATTATTCCTCTAACTGGATCCCACCTGGATTCATATTATGTTTTAGAGGTAATTACTTGGCAAGAAAAAAAAATACTGTCATCCTAATCCAGCAATTGAGACAAATGTGCACTTGATCGAGGTTTTGACCTTACTCATCTATCCAACTACCTAGGACCAAACAGTATAACCGAACCATCAACAAAATAGAAATGTCCAAATCCATGCAAAGTTAGTATCAATAAATTTAAGTCGTTGTAAATTTACAAGCAAAAGCACCTTAAGTCTAGCGAAATATTTCCAAGTAGAACCTTCCGTTAGGGCTCATAAGAAGAAATACCACCTGCCTTATTGGGTTTCGAGGCTTTACTTTCTTTGCCCGGCACAGTGGAGCCTCTACCATAAGATCTATATGGTATCCCTATGTCAGGTAAAACTTGTGAAATACATGCATACTAGTAAAGCTATCAAAAATTACCTACAAAATGAGTTTCATTGTTTCCTTAATAAAATCCCAGAGGTCACTGAGCAAAGACCATTTTGGAACAAATGAAGACTAGTCCAGCAAAGACCATTCTGGAACAAATGAAGACTAGTCCAGATGTGAGTTATGTAAAAAAGTCTTTTATTGTTATCAGGAACCAATTACAGATTTAAAGTTCTTCAAGCTTGTTTGAAAACAGTCTACAAATTCAAAATTCCAAAAAAGAAAAGCGAAAGAGAAATTATATTAAAATATCATTCAGTATTTCTTTATAGTTTTGTGTATATTTACCTAAAAGTTCATGATACATAAAACTAAATTTTTTGAATTGCCAACAAGTTTTTTTGGCAGAAAAACCTCTAAACATCAGTTTTTCGCTCAGCTTTTTACATCTATTTTTAAAATCTGTGTAATTACTGCATATTTTTCCTTACCTAAATAATTGGGAATAATAAGCTGAGTAAGTAATATTTGAATGTATATTACTTTCAAGGAATGGAAAATTAATTACTTCAAAATTAAAATCATCCGTTTTATTATATATTTTAAAAACTAATTTATTATTATTTGAAATATTAATATTTAAATCTAAGAAATGGTCAGAGTGTCCTATCCCATAGCTAGGCTCCAGAATTAACTTTTGTGGATAAATATCTTTTGAAATCTCAATAAACTCTGCACAATTTATTACTAAGAGATCGTACAGATGTCTTTTATTATTTGAAAGGTTATATTTTACATTGCTTGGTTTTTTTTTATTTATCATATATTCGTATTCTAATTGACTTAAAAACAAGTCCGCTATGAATGGACTCGCATTCCCACCCATAGGAATGCCAACAGTTTGTTTATATAAATTACCATTAAATCTTATAAAAGTATTAAATAGCACAAATTCCAATAAATCACATACCATATCCAAGCTATAGCATCTTGAATTAATATTACTTCTAAAGAAATTCGTCCATCGGGCTTTTTTATTAAAAGAATCAATTTTCAAAAATCTGATATTAGACAAAAGAAAGGATTTCTTTATGACCATTTTCAATTCTTCGTATACTAAATTAAGTGAGAAATTTGTATACAGAGTAGTAAAATCAAATGAATTGACTCTATTAGCTGAAACATTACCCAAATAATTTATCACTTGTAACGAGTTATTAACACTCCAATATTGGTGACAGTTAAAAATTTTTTTAATTCCTGAGCATTTTTCTTTAAATTTATTTCTAATTTCTCCTAAAATTAAAGATAGGTCAGTAGCCACAATTCTGGTTGGACACCTTGCTGCCCCAGCAATAAAACGTGGTTTTGGTGGATTTTTCCTTCCTTCTCTTTAAAACAACCTATGGGTTTGTTTATTCTAAGATTTACATTTAAAAATCAATGAGAGAGGACTGATTTACCCCCAGGAATTTCCTTAAAAACGGTGTTTGTCTTTAGAAAACCTACGTTACCCTAATATTGTCCAAAAAATTTCTTTATCTTTTAAGAACCTAAATCTTCCTAAGATTTTCCTTTAAAAACCAATATTAGCCTAATATTTCGCGATATATCAGGCGGCCATTTGATTTCTACCGGTTAACAGATTCTTCGAAATCCATTTCCCCTGGCCAGTTTCTCGAAAAGCAGCTGCTAGTATTGGGAAGTATACAGAATTTACCGGCCATATTGTTTTTCTACCAGAATTCTTGGAAATACATCTGTTTTCCAACATGGAAACCATGCAATTCCTTTGTGTCAGGGACGCTATAAATAGACGATAGAAATGGTATTTTCCATCCGTCTTCTTCTAGGTTTTGAACACAATAGACCTTTCTAAAAAGAGGATAAGCTTTTCTTCTGAACTCAAATAATTACATGACAATTTAAGCATAAGAGGGAGGGTTTCTGGCAATGATAAAGAAGGGGGACGTGTTTAAATATTTAAACATTTGTAGAAATTTTATAGTAAGAATTAGAGCAAAAAGTTTAATTTAATTGAGGAATAGAAAATATTCAGGGAGATTATTTCATTAGTTGAATTCTATACCTTTCTTTGAATTTCTAGCCCCTCTTTGCTTGGGCAAAGAAGAATAGGATGTAATGACATGAATTTAAGAGAAGGTTTCTGAAAAAAGCTATTGGAAAGTATGATGATGGAGGGCAGTCCACCTGTATATTACATGGTCACCCCCATGTATGGGACCATCCGTTAGGGTGGGTAATTTTCCTAAGATGTATTTTTTATGAAAAACTAAAATCTTGTATCATTTTAGGATTTCCCAGAGCTCCCAACCACAATGACAAGTCAAGCGCCAGTGATTCAATTCCTATAAAACGGTTGGAGATGCCTGGGCCAGCCAGGGCCCTTCGCCACCAATATTTCGCCTCCCGTCAAGCCCCCGCACCCTCTGTGACAGACCGTCTAGCGATGTCTGAACCATCCAGAGCCGCTCTATACTAGCCCCCTACTCCCTGTTATGCTGTTGGCTCATTGGGGCAATATGAAGATGGAGCTATGGATCTTAATCCAAGTGTAAATTCTTTGATATTCGTTCATAAAGATTATTTATTGGCACGATAAAAAACTTACCGCTTTTTCTAGCTAATGTATATTCTTGTTCAGGCTAACAAAGGGAGAATTAGATAGGGTGTAGGGGTTTTGTTTGCTACCTCTGAGACGGGGAGTTTAATGGTATTACCCTATCCTAAAAATAATCCATTCTTTTCAAGCTTTGAAGGGCTTTTCGGTATGATTTAACGCTAAAAACCAAATGTTTATGCGAGATAAACTTCTCCGGCTACTGGAATATTAATGTTATTGTCCTACCCTAAAAACTAATCCATTCTTTGCTGGCTAATAAAGGCTCTTGAGAGTCTTAATCATTAATTCTGAAAGCTTTGAGGAGCCACTGCTTCTCACATTAATATTTTGAGAGAATTTTTGCTAAAATTTTCTCAGGTTGTATGATATTACAGCCCTTTAGTTTGGGCACCTCAAAGGAAATAGCTAAAGCTAGTGTTCTCTTTTGTCGCTAAGAAGGTTATTTGAAGGTTCCTTATTTGAAGGACCTAGTGTTGAAAAATGCATCAGGGATTAATATTTTTTCAGGTTTTCACCAATGAGGATTTCGACATTATAATAGATGATCACCTCACTAACCTCCTTGGAGCAGTACCAACGGGCAGCGACACCATTGACGAAGTACCGGCATGGATCGTGGATTTTCTTGAAAAATGGTCAAACACCATCCCTTCCTCGGTAACAGTCTTTAAAAAACAAGCCTTAAAATTCTTCCAGCTCTTAAATTCTTGGCTGCAAGTCAGGGGTCTACGGATCCAAAGGGGGGACTATGCACGGACCTTTCTATGTATTACTCTTATTACATCCAAAGGCGAGCCTTTTGAATGCCCATTACATTTTTATCCAGTAGTGTGGGCCCAAAGGACCTTTGGGGACAAATTACATTTATAGCTAGTGGTGTGGGGTCTGTGAGTCCGAAGGGTCACTTTGCTCATCTAGGCTCATTATATACTAGTGAGGTCCTCCAAGCTCATTTTTAACTATTTTCTTCCCTTTTCATAGGATTAAGTGATCCAGTGAGCTAATAGGCTCCTATTATTTCTTAGGTTGATATACCGGCATTACAATTTACACCAAGGGCATACATCGAGAGCGTGTTGTCGTCGCCAAACCAATTACGTGACAATTATATACGCCTCTACAAGAATATCAGCTCGAGGGGGGTTTAAGTGTGGAGGTGAGTCAACTTAATATAGAGTCCCTCAACTTTGATTTTGATAGTTTCGTGAGGGATCTCAGTCTCGGCAGTGAATTTTCCGATAGTCTATTAGAAAAGTGCTAGTAAGTGAAGTTTAGAGGGTCTTAGAAGAGCCCAACCGTCACAGTGATATGGGGGGACAAAGTGGTGCCGGTTCACCCCCTGCTTTACCAGAGTTTTATTTGACTAATACCACTTTGCCCAATATTTATGGTTTCAGTTCTGAGTTTGGGGACCCATTTAATAGTCTTACGGGTGATAGTATCCATATTAACCCAATTGACATTTTCCACTCCTATGTCAGCAAGATTTGAGTGCTTTTCGAAAAGCATATTCGGGAGACGGGGGATAGGGACAGTATAAAAGAATCAATCACGCTTAAAATATTTTTTTAATGAAAAGACAGGTGATTTGTACACGCATCACCTGCAAACGGCGATGCAATCACTTCATCCTAACTTGCATAATTTTTAGCCGACTATTAAATTGAACAAAATAGCAATCTCAAAAATTTATTGTGTTTGATGTGTTTGGGGAAATGGTGGGTGTGGGAGGGCTGTTTTGATTGGAAATTGAAAAGGCTAGTGCCCTTTTTAATAGTCGGAAGTGAATGAAGAGTAATTAATCCCCATCTCACGCCCACCATTTCCCCAAACATATCTAATCAAAATATTGAAATAGCAATTTTGTTTATAGATCTTTGAGTATGACAACCCCCCCCCCTGTCAGCCCTCAGGGCCAGGGTGAGAAGTTATGCCCTGGGGGTATATAAGGTTTTTATTGAAAGCGTTGTCGTAGAAACTTCAAAAGGGTTCATTCAATTGAAAATTGAAAGGGCTAGTGCCATTTTAATAGTCAAAAGTGATAACGCCCTTCTCACTCCCACCATTTCCCCAAACACATCCAATCATAATTTTGAGATAGCCATTTTCTTTAACGTAGTTAAAAGTTCTAGCCGTTCTTGCAGAAACTAAAAAAAGGACTCATTCGATTGAAAATTGAAAGGGCTAGTGCCCTCTTTTAATAGTCGAAAGTGATTGGAAAGCTTGACATTTTTATAATAAAGATCGATGTGGGTACAATGTATTTTGTTTTGTTTAGACCAGGGCACTTCGTATCGAAGGAGTTGTCGTAGGAACTTCGAAAAGGGTTCATTCGATTGAATATAGACAGGGCTAATTCTCTTTCAAATAGTCAAAAGTGATTGGAGGGCACCTAGTCCCCCTCACACGCCCACCCTCCCATTTGCCCATTATATTTAAAACTAAATGTTGGCTTAAGATTAAATCAAAATGCATTTTGTTAATGCTAAATCCCAATAAGGCATCTCAGCAGTATCCCGAGAACGACTGAGGTTATTATGTTCAAACTTTCGGGGCTACTTCTGCTCTTAAAGTTTAACCGAATAAAAATAGCGAAAGTGTATCCAAGCTATCAAAGAAAGAAAACAGACTTTTTTGCGAATGGTATCAAGCTTTCTATTTCAGGTCAACTAGAGGAGGTATGACATTAAATTAAACACTACTATTTGTGTCCAGATTTTTAAAAGGGTGTATGTTTTTAAAAATTGTCGAAAATTTTTCTCCAGCACACAAATAGCAGGCCAAACTATAAAGTATTAAGAAAACGAAAAGATTTGCAGTACTATTATCTTTTTCCCTGAAAAGACTATGTCAATATAAAACAAACAGAAATTAATTAAAAAAAATTTTTCACAAAATAGGTTTTTCAAAGAAAAATAAAGAACTCCATTAAACCAAAAATAAGCAAAAATAAAATCAAATAATGTACCTAGCGTGAAACTACCACAAATCAGCATAAGAACCTTATATGCCCCCAGGGCATAACTTAGAATCCTTGCCCTTAGGGCTATGAGGGGGTTATTATCCTCAAAGACCTAATTCTTAGAACTTTTAACTACGTTGAACAAAATGGATATCTCAAAATTTTGATTGTATACGTTTGGGAAAATGGCAGGCATGAGAGGGGGTTAGTTGCCCTCCAATTACTATCAATAATTAAAAAGGGCAGTAGCCCTTTCAATTTCCAATCGAGTGAGCCTTTTTTGAAGTTTTTACGACAACACTTTCTATAAAAAAAACCTTATATGCCCCCAGGGCATAACTTACGGGCATAACCCCAGGGCAACATTCTCATGGCTGGTCCCGCCCAGAGGCAGACCCCGCACCAGGTGGAAAGATAGTCTCAATAAATTCCTGGAGATGCCCAACATTGCTGTTGACGAGGCCCCTTTCTTAGCACCAAACTAGTCAACCTGGAGGAGCAGAGTTGCAACGCTCTCTATGCCGCCCCCAAAGAGGCTTGAGTTCTAAGTTAAGTAAGTCAGCAAAAATTACAACCCTTGATCTGAGAGCTTTGGGGGAGTGTCACCCTCAAAGACATAATTTCCGGATCTTTCAACTACGTTGAACAAAATTTCTACCTAAAAATTTGGATTAGATGTGTTTGGGGAAATGGTGGGCGTGAGATGGGGGATTAGTTGCACTTCAATCACTTTCGACTATTGAAAAGGCCAGTAGCCATTTGAATTTCCAATCTAATGAGCCCTTTTTGAAGTTTCTACCACAATGCTTTCTATAAAAACCTTATATGCCCCCAGGGTATAACTTAAAAACCCTTGCCCTGAGGCCTGTTAGGAGAATTTCCTCCTCACAAACATAATTTCCAGATCTTTGAACTATGTTGAACAAATTGTCCATCTCAAATGTGGATGGGATGTGTTTAGGGAGTTGGTGGGTGTGAGACGGGGGTTAGTTCCCCTTTAATCACTTTTGACTATTAAAAAGGTTACTAGCCATTTGAATTTCAAATCGAATGAGCCCTTTCTGAAGTTTCTACGACAACGCTTTCTATCTATAAAACCTTATATGCCCCCAGGGCATAACTTACAACCCTTGCCCTGAGGGCTGTGGGGAGGTTGTTATGCTCAAAGACCTAATTTCCTGAATTTTCAACTAAGCTGAACAAAATACCTATCTTAAAATTTTTATTGGATGTGTTTGGGGAAATGGTGGGCGTAGAAGGGGTGTTAATTACCCTCGAATCACTTTCGGCTATTAAAAAGGGCACAAGCCCTTCCAATTTCTAATCGAATGAGGCCTTTTTGAAGTTTCTACGAACATTCCTTCGATACGAAGTGCCTTGGCTTAAACAAAAAAAAAATGCATTGTGCCAGCATCATTCTTTACTTAGGCAACGCTATTGCGCTGCCTATGATACGATAAGTCGTCATATTGCTATAAGCAGTTATAGCATGTTGATCCGTAAACTATTTTTAGCTGTATATTACTTAGGCACTTTTTAAGCTGTATATTACTTAGGCAGCACTATTACGCTACCTAAGTAAAGAACGATGCTGGCACAATGCATTTTTTTCAGTACCACCCACTATCTTGTTTACCTTATGGACACAATATGTAACACACTCGAAAAACCCAATACCTGGCTCAATGTTATCGCTATTGACTTGCAAAAAACTTTTGATTTAATCAACCACAATATACTATTAGAAAAACTATCTAATGACTTTCAAGTTGACCCTTATTTAATTAGAATAATTGCGTCTTTCCTCTCTAATAGAACGCAAGTAGTGAAATACCTGAATGTATATTCTGATCCCCTCCCAATTTATAATGGTGTGCCCCAAGAAACCCTCTTAGGTCCAATTTTATTTCTTACAATGATAAACAGCCTTGGTTTTTATTTTCCGGAAAGATGGAAATCCGTTGATGATCTAACTGTCACTCTCTTAGAGACATGTTTAAAAAATTTAAAAAGCAACCCAATGGACATCTTGGAATTGATATCAGCCAAAGCTCTTACTGATGATTAATTAAAAAAAATTTTTCCATAAAATAAGCTTTTAAAAGAAACGTAAAGAACTCCATTAAACAAAAAATGAGCAAAAACAATATAAAATAAACTACCAACCGTGAAACTACCGCAAATCAGCATCGATAAATAAATGAAACCCAGAAGGAACAGAAATTACAATAATTAACCGAGTCAAACTCAAAACGAGCAGAAATTAACATAAGTCGGGCGCAAAACCCCTATGCCTTCCCAAGGCCAGAAAAAAATTTGCACTTTACTCAAAAAATATTAATGTTTTGACTTTTATAACTTTAACAAATTAAATAATATTAGCATTTTGATTACTAAATATCAGTATATGTATATTAAACTGACAATGCACATTTATTTGTATTTTTTCAGTAAAGTGCAAATTTTGTTCTGGCCTTGGGAAGGCATACGCGTTTTGCGCCCAATTTATGTTAATTTCTGCTCGTTTTGAGTTTGACTCGGTTGATTATTGTAATTTCTGTTAATGGAGTTCTTTACTTTTCTTTGAAAAAACTATTTTGTGGAAAAAGCTTTTTTAAATTAATTTCTGTTCGTTTTATATCTACATAGTCTTTTCAGGGGAGAAGAAAATGATACTTTAAATCTTTTTATTTTTTAAGACTTTACAGGTTGGCCTAGTATTTGTATACCGGAGAAACATATTCAGCAATTTTTAACAACATACACCCTTTTAAAAATCTGGACACAAATAGTAATGTATAATTTAGTTTCATACCTCCTCTAGTTGACCTGAAATGGAAAACTTGATACCATTCGCAAAAACAATATGTTTTTCTTTGATAGCTTGGATAGACTTACGCTATTTTGATTTGGTTAAATTATAAGAGCAGAAATGGGAGGGTCGGCGTGGGAGGGGGGGCGTGGGAGGATGGGAGTGGAAGGGGGATTAGTTGCCCTCAAATCACTTTCTACTATTAAAAATGGCATCAGTCCTTTCTATTTTCAATCAAATGAGCCCTTCTCGAAGTTCCAACAACAACTCCTTCGATACAAAGTGCCCTGGTCTAAACAACAACAACAACAAAAATAATACATTATACCCACTTTGATCTTTACTATAAAAATGTCAAGCCTTCCAATCACTTTCGACTATTAAAAAGGGCACTAGGCCTTTCGATTTTCAATCGAATGAGACCTTTTAGAAACGACAACGCTTTCTGTAAACACCTTATATGCCCCCAGGGCATAAATTAAAACCCTTACCCTAAGGTCTGTTAGGGTGGTTGTCATCCTCTAAGACCAAATTTCCAGAACTTTCAGCTACGTTAAACAACATGGCTATCTCAAAATTTTGATTAGATGTGTTTGGGAAAATGGTGGGCGTGAGAGGGGTGTTGGTCACCTTCCAATCACTTTCGACTATTAAAAGGTCACAAGCCACTCTAATTTCCAATTGAATGAGCGCTTTTCGAAGTTTCTACGACAACTTCTTCGATACGATAACTTACAACCCTTGCACTGAGGGCTCTGAGGGGGTTATCATCCTAAAAGACCTATTTTCCAGAACATTCAACAACGTTGAACAAAATAGGTATCTCAAACTTTTGATTGGATGTGTTTTTGATAATGGTAGGCGTGAGAGGGGCGTAAGTCCCTATCGAATCACTTTCAACTATTAAAAAAGGCATTTGCCCTTTCAATTTCCAATGTAATGAGCCCTTTTGATGTTTCTAAGACAACTCTTTCAATAAAAACTTTATATGCCCCGGGGCATAACTTACAACCCTTGCCTTGAGGGTTGTGGGAGGAGGAGTTGTCATCCTTAAAGACCTAATTTCCCAAATTTCCAACTGCGTTGAATAAAATGGCTATCTAAAAATTTTGATTGGATGTGTTTGGGGAAAAGATGGGCGTGAGAGGGGGGGGCTTAGTTGGCCTCAAATCACTTTCGACTATTAAAAAGGGTACTATCCCTTTGAATTTCAAATCGAATAAGCCCTTTTCTAAGTTTCTACGACAAAGATTTCAATAAAAACCATATATGCCCCCAGGGCATAACTTAAAACCCTTGCCCTGAGTGCTGTAGTAGTAAGGCCATAGGCACTTGAAACCCTACCCGCAAACCTACGCCTGAGGCATTTGCGGGTAGGTTTTCAAGTAAATGGGTTACCAGGGTCATTTGCAAAGAGGTATCATTTCTATAGAAGCTATAGTAATTTGAAATATCATATGGAATTTGCTTGAAGCTATATATTTTGTCTACGCGCCCGGACCAAACAGGTTTTTCTGGTAGTCCTATTCTACAGGTCATTACACCATTGCCAAGATTGATTATTATAACTGTTTGTGTTATTATGTTTTTAATAACCGTAATATTGCTAACTAAAAGTATTTAGTTTAGTTTACGGTCATAAAATTAGGACTTTTTTTTTAAAATTTTTTTATTGAAAAAAAAAATGAGTGGTGCCTTTTAATTAAATGATGAAGACGAATTACCCGACAGCAGCAGCAGCAGCGAAAAGATAGTAACTCATGTAGATATGTGATTAACCGCTGGCTGTAGACTATATCTTGAATTGGATATTATGCACGTGAGATACATGATATCATTAAGCAAATTTAAGCAGGAGGAGCAGTTATGTTTTGATTATAAAATAAATATTATCCATATAAATACAGTCCGTTCATTATTAGATTTCATGTCTAAATATCTTGATGATAACGAAATACATCAGTGATTGACATTTTTATAACTATGACCAGAAAAAATGTTTTCTAACTCACTGGTATTTTTTTTTCTATATCAGAATAGTCTATATTTCCTAGGGTACAAAAAGGAAATTCTGTTTAGTCTGAAGTTGATCGTGAGAGAGTTAGGAATAAAAAAAAAAAAAAATGGATAGATTCGAGAAAGATTGAATCATGAGGAAACTAGTTCTTATAGAAAGACGTTTGATTCTAGAGGATTATTTTAAATAGTTGTATATTAAAAGGAAGATATTTTCTCGAGGAATGCTTGTCGATATAATGAAAACTGATTCTCCATCATTAGACTATTGTATGAAGATTCTACAACATGGTCCAAATGTATTTATACAATTTATTGATATATTGATCCTGACACAACAAAATTTTAGTCTTGGTATTCTTTTAAACACTAATTTAAAAACATAGGACTTTTTTTCATAAAACAGATTTTGTTGTAGGTTAATTTACTCCTCTCTCTCTCTCAGAAATTATTGTTGTTTTTGTTAGCCCATTTTCATTGTGGCAGTGAGAGAGTTAACACATTACAAAATGTCACATAAATGTTCATTATGTATGTAAACACAGGGAAGCTGGTCATCATGTCAGAAATGCAAAATGATTTAGGAATATAATGAAAAGTGTAGATTATGCGATCCGTATAAATTACACAGATGATATGCTATACAAATTAAATGTTGTAATTCCTGTCTTGAAGAGGTGTGCAACTCTCATCCTAGAGGCTACCTATGCTCCAATTGTCATTATGAAAAATGCAAGCAGTGGGAGAGTACATATACCGGTATGATTGGAAAGAATCCTAACCGTGATTTTAGTTTATTGCTACGAGATTGGTATCGTCGTGGTTTTAGATTGTTCTGGAAGGAGGAACCGGGTCAACGATTCAACTGTTGGAACAACAAGAGAATTTGGTATCTATGTCATCGTTGCGAAGAGATTGGGTCTTATCATTATAATCGCACTGATTTTTATTTGGCTGTGACGGAATGTGATTCGACACTTGAGGACACTGTTTGTGAAATTACTTCAAATAAGCAAATTGAAAAATGTGAATTCTATAGAATGAATGAGAATAGTATCATTGACTATACAAATAGATATGACAAGAGTGAAGTCAAACTCTACTGTAGAAAATGTGACCCTGACATTGCAGTACATCAGGATCAGTGCACGCTGAATTCAGATAATCTATCTGCACTAGTCGTTGTCGACAAACACCTAGTAGTGGATGAAATCTAAAGAGTAGAAAAGTCATTTTATCATGTATATAATTTTTTTTATTAATAAACAATTTCACATACATCTTTAGAACATTTTATTCTTAGGGCACTATAATCAATATTAAATACACTTGTAAGTATATTTTCCACTAGAAAGTCGTTCAAGCGAGGTAAGTCAACGTAGAAGTTGAGAAACTGCTTGTAGGTGTAGCCACGACATCTGAACATTAAAAAGAGTAGTGAATGAAATCCACACGTCTTAGTCGTTAAATCCTGTAATCTACGTTGATTTTGAATAATGGTTTTCCCACTGCTTTCACTAAAGTTGCTGAGGTATGGAATGTAGAATTTATACAAGAGGCCAAGACGATAAAAAAAATCAACTTTCTTTGCTGTTTGAAAGATACATAACCACTAACCAGTCGTCAAATTCGATGAACTGCTTTTAACAATTATTAGGATATTGTTATCACTTGAAATTTTTTCACTGAAGTCTGAAGGTAGGCAATAGGACTTGTAGTGGGACATGTATGAATCCATACTAAATACGTTGATTATTTGATTTGTGTTCATGGTGCTAGGTCTAGTAGAACACTGCCGTCGGGTGTGATTTCCCAATAAGTTTCAAATTGACTCAGTGATATTAGTGTGATACTCTCAGTCAGAGCATTGGCAAATGTACACTCTAAACGTACATTCCCTGTTCGTACTATGCTCATATCCTGAGTCCCTGGCAAGTCCAAAACAATAACCCCATGATTTTTTGAAAACATTGAATCGGTTATTCCATTTTTAAATAGTTGAGAGTCATGATCTAGGGATTCCATGGTCAACTCATCCGAGTTATATAGGATTTTCTGTCGAGCTATAGAGTGTACATTGTAATACCACTCACTTTGCACACAAAGCTAGATAGTTCAAAAAACTTAAAATCATGGGGTGATTCGGTTCAGGATCCAACGGCGCTACCACTCTTCACAAAGGCCAAAGCCAATTTTGATGGGATTTCTCCATTGATAAATGATGAATCGCTATAGCTACGAGAGCCGGTGGCAATGTGACGTTGATTGGTGATTGTATGGGGGACAAGAAGTTTAATGTTGTTACCATTGGCTCTTAGCTTCTCCACTGCCAATGTAACAGAGCTCATAACTTGTTGTTTTTGGACGTGGAGAATTTTCGATGCGATATTGACCTTTGCATTTGATATTTTAAGAAGTGTTTTTCTCAAAATGAAATTTAATGGTACCATCTACTACTTTATATCTATCTTGACTTTGGGGGGGTAGCCATTGGGATATATTGAATATCTCATGATTTAATTTTCCAACTAGATGATACTCCTGGATCATTGCAGCAGTCAACTCACCGTTAGTATTAACACCTCTTCGATGTTCAGAGCCCAGCGATTGCCCTCTCATCTCCTTGTACGCCTTTAGCGTCATCCTCATAAATTGTATGTAGCTTACATAGTTTGATAAATTATTACTAGTGCTCACCAATGTTCCATTAATAAATACATTAATTTGTTTGAATAGGTTATGTAGAATACAGTTTACAGAGGAGAGACCATCGCCGGCATTGGGAGTCGTATTATATGTCATTTTCTTCACCAGAAGATTTAAATCAATAAAAATTGACGACAAATCAATGAAATAACCTTCATTTTAAAATATTTGAGTTTGGATATTGTCCGAGAGAGGGGGTTCAGTGTGAAAGGGTTAAGAAGAATCATACTTGAAGCTGACCTACACAATATAATCACTGATCAGATTCGACGAGTAAGTGATTGATTGATGTAATTCATGGTAAGTGAGGTAAGTAATCTTCAGAGAAAACCTTCTTCTTTGATCTCAAACTATTGTTCTTTTTCTTCTTCTTCTTCTGGGACCTATTGTACCTTAGTGTTTGATTCCTGAAAGTCATTTTTAATTTGCTTTGCTTCATAACTGACAAGAGACTGATGATTTAATTACGTAAACGCATCCTTTTAAACATCTCCCCATATCTTCTAGATGTTAAGTGTTCGCCAACGGCTCTTGCTGAAGACATTATAGTTTCCTTAACACTCTCCTTGAAATTCTTAGCCGACACCCAGTCCTATAGTGTGGAGGCAGCAAAATTTGACGCAGCAGGTACAAGATATTTTCTGGCAAGGTGTATTGCAGAACGAAATAGCCTAGCATACCAGCTACCAAGACCAGAGCCAGACATTTTAGTACGCGCTTTTAAGTAGTCCAATCCATTGCCTATTTGACGTGGACTCAAAGCACCAACATAACAGTCAATATCGGGACAGACAAATGGAATTCTTCTATTATTCATTTTTTAGGTGATTGTACCGTCGTCGTTGACAATGGGTCGAAAATGACATGTAATCACTGCTAAGCCTTTTGAAATTGCAAGAGAATCACCTAAGTCGGTTCTTAGTGTTAACTGACAGAGTTCCAAATAGGAAGTGTTTGCAGGAATATACTGAAGATACCTTTTATTGTAGTGAGGAGCATGGTCTCGGTTGGTTCTTTTTTCAGGAACTCATAGAAGGAGGACATTTAAATTACCAACCAGAAATTTTTCCTAAAATAAGGCTTATAGAAATATATATGTATTCACGTAAAATCCTGGTGTGAAGTCTGAGGAAATGATTAGTGTAATCAGCATTTCTATTAGTGATTATATTTAGTTTAAATCCAAAAAAGTCCTACAGGTTATCATTGAGAATAACCTTTTCACTGGCAATAGGTGAATTAATTTAGATCTTGCCCTCCTCCTTTGAATAGTTGAAATGAAAAGCTCCTTTTTACGAGCAGAAATTCTTTTATTGATAGTACGACATAAATCATTCATGCAGGTGAGCTCCTCGTAGGGTAATTCAACATATGGATAATCCATCCAATTGATTTTTTGAATTTCTTCTTGATCACCTGGTGGTGGTGGCCAATCATAGGGTACAATTTTTATTTCATATTTGATATCCTTTCTCAGTTTTTAGTTTGCATACTTGAATATAAAGTCGATAATAGTAAATTCATACGCACCTCAAAAAGTGACAGTGGGTGAGGGTTTTGTCCAAAAATCACTGGTTGCATTCAACTCACTGTAAAGAGGATCACAAACGTTGGACATGAAAGTTACATAAAAATCATTAGGCATTGTCAATATCTTCAACACCGATCCAAAAATCAAAATCGGAGTTGTATGCTAGCCATCGAACAAGTAACTGTTTCTTACCACCACGAGTACGTGTCTTTAATATCTTGTCAATTTGATAGATTTCACTGGCATTTTCAAATTTTTGTAGTTCATAGTCATAAAAGCCACCGAGAATTTCCTCATCTTTTGTATCACTCAGGTGATAGGTGTTCTGTCTAGTGTCTAGGATCTTTTCCATATTAAAAACTTTTTTGGACCAGAAGTAAGTCCACTATTCATTAACATGACCTTAATTATTAATTCGAACCGCATCAGCAGAAGTGAATTTATTTTTCATATTTTTGACAGCTAACGATTTACTGAAATACTGTTTAAGAAAGTTGTCAATTGCGTTATGATCAGAATGATTAACTTCCGTTGGCGTAGAGTTGGACAATGATCGATGACGTCGTTGATTATAAATCAACATTATATTATATTGATCATTAATATCTGCCGGTATTATATTTTATGCAACATCTCTTTCTTCTTCTAGTCAAATACTACTAATCATTTGTTCGGCCCACGCCGTATTTCTCGGAATGTTTGTATCCTACATCTTTGTAATATATTTTTCCACTATTGTTGCAACATGAGGATTAACAAATTCACTACCGCGATCTTTTTGAATTTTCTTATACGAATCCTGTTGGAGAATACTTTCAATGGCCTGAGCAATTTCAACACCTCTCTGATCGCAATGGAATTGCATATGCATAACGACTATAAACACTGATTGCAAGTAGGATGTACTTGTACGGTGTATTGTGACATCGTTGAAGCTCATCTAGAGTGAAGAGATCTGCTTGCATTATATGCAATGGGTAAAAGGCTTTAGTTTTTCGATATTGATTGGCACGAAGTCTATGATTTCTATGCGGAGTGTAGCGTAATTCATTTTCTAGATGGTCTTGTACATTTTTAGTGTGAACACAAGTGACTTTTGAAAGAGTTGTGGGGGAACTTAAACTCCCCGCCTCACCAATATTTTCATAAACACCTTTCAGAACTTTAACCATTTTAAACGTCAACACGTTGTGTAATGACCGCTACCCTTTTGTATACTGGCCGGTGGTGGTGATGATGATGACTTGATACGTCTTTCCTTTTGTCTAGCTATCAGCGGTGTGCTAGTATTTTCCAAAATTGATTTAAAATCTTCTTCTCCCACTTCATATTTTAATGATGACAATTTTTTTGATGTTTATGATGATGATGCAGGTTAATTTATTTTTTTTAGACTTTTTATATTGGCAATAATGATTTCGTGGTCGTTTGTTAAATTTGGAAAGTTGTAGATATGTGAGTCAAATGACGGTAGTACTTCAAGACTTGTTAACCTATAAGTGATCAAATCAATTTTAATATAGCTCTTGCCATGACTGTTTATACATGAACCATTGCTCTCAACTTGAATGTTACCACGTTCCATGATATAGGATAGGATTGGTGTTATTTTTTCAAGAAGATTGTTGGGGCTTATTTTGACAAATTTAGAAAAAAAATAATACAATTATACGTTCTTCAATTTTTTTCCAGCAGCAGCAGCAGCAGATTGTTGAGGAGATGATTCTTTTTTGGGGTCAGCAGCAGCAGCAGTGGGCTTCGAGCGATATGCCTTCTGTTTGTCCACTTGGAGAAGTGCACTTTGAAGTAAAAGTAGTGTTTTATCATCCTCAATATTCTCATTGTCAAGGAATTTACTCAGATTGTTCTCAAAGTGTTCGACGGGTGAGAGAGCGAGTTCTATTGGAGTCAATTTATAGGGTTTTGCCATTCTCTGTCTAGAGACAACTGTTTACAAGTCCTGCAATTATTGGCAGTAAAAGTGTGAAAAAGCTACCACCTGCCTGAAGAAGTCGTTTCCTTTTAAAATCCTTTCCTTTCTTTTTAGAGGCCCCTGTACGTAAACTGGACCAATATTGCTTTGCATGTTTCTTAAATACTTCTGGCAATTGAACAATTACCTCGAACAAAATTAAAAAAAGTTCGGATATTAGAATAATGAAATCGTTTTCAATACCATGTTTGAGCATTGCTTTCCTAAGCGGAGGTTATGAAGTGCTTAGAACTGAAAAAAAATGTATATTTTCATTTAGTTTCTTCAGTGTCATCATGACAACTAATAGGTGTTTTTATTGTTCACAGGGAAATATACTGTAATTTCATTGTCAAAAATATCTGTGACTAAACGCAGATCCTGTGTTTTTTTTTTATTAATATCCATTATTTTGTTTCCGTTGGTTTTTTTAGTTGCATTTTTTTTTGCTGGGAGCATAATTTTGTTGGCATCCTTATAAATTTTTTTATTGAGAGTTATTTGCGTGCTAGAACCACGAACAACACTGTAGATGATATAGTAGGTGCAGTTCAATGCAAGTGTTCGCATACATTTAATCTGATGAAAGAGATTGTGTAGAACCAGAGTAACGGACATCTGTTCATGATGAGAGCGAACAGTGAACAGTTGTAGCATTTTCTGGGACCATTGTTCAATAGATTCAGCCAGATCGTCAATGATCAGCCAAGAATTTTGTTCAATAGTGCTGAAAACATCAAATCCATGTATGAATTGTATCTGCACCAGCCCGATGGTTGTGATTGTGGCAATCGCTTTTATTCTATCATATGACTCCTGCCAAATATTCGATCCCTAGAAGATTTTTTTTCGGCTTTTCCTATACCAATTTATAACAGATTTTACGTATTCTATCCAAGATAGTTGTTTTGCATGACATTGACGGTCCACACAGAAACATTATGAATTATGTTTTAAATTGATACATATTCCTTTCAATAGTTAACCTGGAAAATTAACTGTAGACTATGGGTGTCCTATGTCTAAATAATTTCCCTATTAATACTACTACTCCGTTCAAGAATAATAATAACGAGAAGAAGAAGAATAAAGAATAATATTTTCTTTTATTATATACATAAAAAGGTAACAATACTTAAAAAAAAATACTACATTGAAAAAGGCACATTAAACATTAATAAAAAAAAAATACACTTGTTTTTAATTTATTTATAAAAAAAAAACAACATTTACATAACCACTAGAAAAAAACACAAACACTTAAATAAATACACTTTTTTTTTCTGTTTATTTATTTATAAAAAAATACAACATTTATTGGACTAATGTGCACACACACACACTTGTGAAAAAATATAAGCCACGGGGATTGAAAGCTGGGCAAATGTTGAGGTTCCCCCCTCCCCCCCGGGGGGCGGTCCCGGCGGCGGCCAGGGCCAGACGTAAATACTTTACATTTCCCTGTCTGGCAAACACACACACACACATGGAAATTTTCTGTTGATAGAAAAAAAAAGAATTAAAAAAAAACCGACGGACCCCCCAAAAAAAACACCATCCCCCCCCCGTTATACTTTTTTTTTTAGTTAATTTAATTTAAATTTTTTATAACGAGTTGTTTTCTGTAATATTTACATTAAAAACGGTCTGAAATTAAATAATGCCTGTGTGGTAGTACCTTCACACCATCCTTAAGTACAGAGACTTTGTCCGATATGGAAGATAAGGCGTTTTTCTCAACTCTAACTGTGTAGTTTTTAAATTGTAAAGAGAGTATAACCCTGAATTTAATCCGTGGCACCAAAATGAGTTCCACACCTTTTCTATAAAAACAGAGGTTGAAATTATTTCTTAAAAAGTGTGTAGGTACCCCCTTGCAAACTTGTTTGATATCCTTGACGTGCGTTTCCATACAGTATACCTTCGGTCCAGGAAACACAGCACTGGATATCAGATCGCTACCCGTTTCAGATTTTTACATTAACAATTGAATTGGGGCCTGGCGTTTCACGAGCTCGGGGTAGAGGGATTTATGCAAGTTAGTGCAGTCCATTCGTGAGGTAATTTACTCGCTATTTTCCAAATCATTGAATAGATTTTCTATTTTTAATTTTAACTGGAGTGAATCAGTGTCCCCGTATCAAACCTGAACTTGTCCCTCAATCGGCCACTGTACCTTGCGTACATTATAATAAAATGATAACATGAGTTTCTTGGATTTTTCCGTTATTTCACTTCCACCCACAATATTTTTATTTAATACAATGTTTCTTTTCTTTCGATTCATGATCACATATTAGAGTCAATGATCGTGAACGATATTTAGTTTGGATCTGCACTGATTTGAGCACTATCTTTGTGTTTGGTAGCAATGTCACATTGACTTCTGTGTCGTACACTCACGCTCATTTTACCGGAAGCAGAGTTCAATATGAGTTTATAGACTACTTTTTAAGCCTTTGTTTTTGCTTGTGTACGCTTACTGACAATGCTGTCAATACACATATTCATGTAAGGCTTGTGATCAAAGTGGAGGGCTCTGTGAATCTTTGTGACCTTGAAATCATTGGACAACATGCATTTCAATAGCAAGCGATGAACAACTAGAGTCTGTTTCGGGCTGAAATCGGCACTTAGTTTTTGTTTTGAAGGTACCAGTGCATACTCCCATCCTCTACTAAAGATAAATTGTAGGGACTCAGAGAGTTCCTACCCACCGGTCTATTTATGCACGGAAAAACAAAGTCTTTTACCGAGTCATGGATTTCCATGGGTATTTCACCGTCAATTTCAAAAAACCATCCCTGTGCCCCATTCTCCTCAACACTGGCAGTGTCGGGGAAATTCGAAGCACAGGGATTGTCAAGCCATTTATAATTGCCACCCGGCAAACAGTAATTAGGCATTGCCTATGGGTAAATATAATTCATATCCGCAGAAACTGCGCCCGAGTTTTCATCGGTGTGCTGTCCACTAAGATTAGTTTTCATGATACGATCTCCGTGAAAATCATACCCACCCCTAATTGATCTCTCTACAAAAAGATTCTGATCCACTACGTCAATTTGAGATATTTCTTCTTTTCTGATTTTAATTATAAATTAAAACAACAAAAGGGGGGTGGAAAAAAAATACCAAAAAAACCCATAGATTCAAAAAATATTTTATACGAATTTTTGAACACAAAGTACATAATAGTTAGTACGTCACTTGCCAATTAAAGCTTAAAATAATCCCACACGTTATGAATTCCTCCCTGTGTCCGAAACCTCTTTGCAAATTCGTTGTAGCTAGTGCTGCACTCACTCTCAGTGAGAGACTTGTAAAAAGCTTCGATGGGAGGTAGTGACACCTCATCTAGCCTCGAGCCTGAGTTGTAATAATCATATGGATATATACCCTTACACGTTAATAAATCATACATTTCATCATCGGGGAAGCGCTGTTTGAGGAGGGGAAGCTATCAAAATTGTCACTGTTCTGCACCTGAATCAATTGACTTAAAGATTTGGGGAAGAAGCTGAAAGAGTCTAAAAAACGGATTTTAGTCAGGTACGTGTTACCCTTGTCAACTGTTTTCCACATGAATTCTAGTAGCAGTATCGTTTCTAATGATTTGGGTATGATATTATATGAAAAAGAACCATATATTAATGCGTCATCTACAACTTATCCCTTGAAAGTGCGGGCCTACAACTTTAGAACAAAATTTAAGTAGTAATTGGAATTGTGTATAATAACAGGTCCGAAATATTTTTTTATAACTTTTAAATTGCATGACTGATGTGCTAAACCTCTAGAGTTACTCCCCCCCGATGTAATTTCCTGCCACAAATGATCATGGTCGATCACCTTCCTCCTCCCCCCATTCCCAACACCATCATCAAATTCTCCCTTGCAAACTCAGCACATTTTACGATTTTTAATGGCAACTATGTCATCTGGTGATAGGAGCATAGGATAGTTCGTATAACGAAGGCGCGAAATTGCACCGTTCCCTGTTTTGATTAGACTGGCCAATGCCAAGCATATGCAGTCTTCACCGTCACTCAAAATCTCCCCTACCTCCCGCACTTGCTTGGTATTTTTTGGAATCTCGTTGAGTGTGAGCGTAAAAGACCTGTATGGCTTAATACATTTTAAAATGATTTGAATTTGATGGACCTCACACATCTGTCAGCTTAGCCTCGCAGTTTAACGCAATCGTATTGCTCTATTGGAGCGTGTTTTGAAAATTTTTTAAACATCATATTGCTCTATCTACACTAACTATCTCCACAGCCTGGTATCCATGACGTTTACAGTGTTTCATGTGATGCTTTAACTACAACTCAGATCGAAATATTTAGAGACATGTGTGGCAGAAAAAACAAACACCACCTCGCTGTTTACCTACCTACAAAAAACTTATATTTTCCGGGATCAGATCGGATAGGCACGCTGACTTGTAGTATGACGTTGGAAGAGATAGACTACACACACAAAATTGTATTGATTCAATTGAAGGAGTCCGCACTGGAAATAATAAACCCTTCTTATCGGAATGCTGAACCTCTTCAATGTCTGGCTCCTAATGTTAAACCGTGACACCAATCCTGAAATGTGCATAAACCTGCTCAAAAATATATCGTTACTTTAATCTCAAGGGATATTGATCATTAAAACAGTTAAAATTTCCTTTGGGGAACTTTGAACCCACCCTATCATTAACCGCCATTTTGTCCAACTTTTTCTTAGTGGCATCTTTTTGAAGTGGTCTGTATGCCGCAATTAAAAACGCATACTTGAAACACTGCAGCCTCGTATCGAAACAGATTCGTTGTATCCCCTGACACCCCTCTAAATCTGAATGATATTTTAATTCAATTGCCCTCCCTCCCCACTCACCACCTCGTAAAAAGAAAACCATTTTAAACCTAAAGATTTTAACAGTTAAAAATTAAATAAATACAAACACCGATACAATACCCCCCTCGGGTTCATTGTCCCCATGACATCGAATAAGAGTTGTCCAATTTAGAAAAACATCCCCATAATTAGATAATTCCTGGTCCATTGCCATGATATCTGTGTGCCAGTATTTCGAATATATATCACCCACACTGTAATTTAAAAAAAATATTTTTAGTGCTGTTTATGCTGTTAACCTTAGACCCACTCCCCAACCCCCACTTTTGTGATCTATACAGGCGCGACTCTTATCAGTCTATGAATTTGTAATTATCAAGGGGGCTTGTAGTATATCCCCCGAAACTATAGAATTGAAAGGATCACCAATCGTGGTGCTGTAGAGCAGTGGGTAATAAAAGGCAGATTTTAAGAGAAAAAAATCCAGACTAGGGGGTGCTCATGGTGTTGTAATACTAGTTAGATCCATATCATGGAGTGGACGGGTGGTAGGAGACAGAGACTTGTCAATAGAACCACCCCCAGTCTGTTTGATCATATTGGGGGGATGTGGTATTAGGTCCCCTAATAAATAATCCACTGTGTTTGGGGACAATTGGTCGAGCCAGCCTGTATTGTCCTCTGATGGAATTTCGTTAAGAGGACCCGGTTCAGATTTACTTGTAACATCACCTAAATATTCACGCATGAAACTATCTGTCCACCCCGGATCCTCAAGCATGTCAATATCACAGCTTAAGTCATCCAGGCTGGCCATTTCCCCAAAAACATCGTTAAGGAAGCCACTTTCCCACTCCAAATTCTCTAGAACCAGCGTGGCTGCATCCCTGGACTCTGCTGGTGGTGACAGAATTGGTCCTGTAAATATAGTCGCTTCATCACTCAATGGTGTCGCTGCTGGTGCTATATTTTTAATCTGTAGAAAAAAAAAGTTTTATTTTTTATGTAAAATAACCATTTTTTTTATAGTTAATAAACTTTGTCAATTTCTCATAGTCACTGTCCCACCATCACCACCACCTTAACAATTAAAAGAAGAAGAAAAAAAGTTACATTGCCTTATGTATTTCATAATGTCAACTGAACATGTTAAAAAAATATATATTTTTTTTTTTTTTTTTTATTCCGGAAAATGTAGTCTTATTCTTAGAAGGGTAAGTTTTAAAAATAAAATTATACAAAAAAAAAAAATGTTTTTTTTACAAAAATTTTTTTTAAAATAAAAATGCAAAATATGGGTCCAATTCGATTGTTTGAGCCTCTTCATTATAATTCTCAATGAAATTTGACCATCGTTCAAACGCTTGTTAATAATTAATTAAAAAAAACAAATTTTTTTCAACTGAAAGTAAGGAAAAACACTAAAACTTAAAATGAACCAAAATTATGACGTATATGAGGGGGGGGGGGTTCCCTCCTACTCAACACCTCGCCTTTCACGCAAAGTTCAAATGTTGTTCCAATTTATTAAAAATGACCCCTGACAAACAATGGACTATTTAAGAAACAAAATAAAACTAGTTAAATAAGTAAAAGCACTTGAGTCTAACGTTCTAGTTCCCATAGAAGGGGTGACCCCTCTCATCAAATAAATCAGTTCTGTTCTTTTTAAGTTTTCTTGTAGCTCAATGCATTAAGCCGAAAAACTTTCAATTGAAAGTTTTATTTATTTAAACTACTTTCTAGTTTAAAATCTAGTTTCTTATCTTTTTTAAAGTGTTCTGTGAAAACGTACACCACCTCAATATAGTTGTTATCGTCTCCAATTATAATGTCCTTAAGTTTTATTTTCTCTCACGTAACTCCCTCCCCCCAACCCTAACTCGACCACAAAAAAAAAACTGACCACGGCTTGATAATTAAACAAACAAAAAGATCAAATAACACAAAGTATAAAGCAACAAAAATTACGTCCTCCCCCCGAACATGGTAGGGCAAAGCACATCCACAAAGAACGATTCCTTATATTTTTTTGAATAAATATGGCAATTTCAAACTTTTAATCCGGTGACTTTGGGAAAAAATGATCATAGGTGGGGGCTTAGTTGCCGTCCAAATTCTTAGGTCACTTAAAAAGGACACTAGAACTTTTAATTTCTATTTGAATGAGGCCTCTCTCAATATTATAGGACCTCTGGGTGGATATGGTCACCCATGAAAAAAAACAAATAAATACGCATACTGATAGAAAAAAACTAATGTTTCTATTACAAACATTTTTTTAAATAAAAAGGCAAAATATTGTTCCCATTTAATTGTTTGAGCCTCTTCATTATAACTCTTAACGAAATTTGACCATCATTCAACTGACGCGGTATGCAGTAGGAACACTTGGTCCTCAGTGTCAGTTAACAGGCATGAACCCCATATGATGCTGGTTGATGGTTATGCATTCTCAATAATCCGCATTCTCCTGTGTCTTTTGTAAACGGATTTCTTTGAAGTTGACCGGGGCTAAATAAATATTACTAAGAGAGAATAACTTTTTTCTCCATCCATATCAACAATTAAATTGCAATTAAAATGTTGGATGGTCCTTTTTAGAACCCCCCTCCCCTCCCCCTCCCCTCTCCCGGGGAGGACCCGTGGGACCCGGGAGGCTCCTTAGGCGTTGGAAGATTGATACCCGTTTAAGGGGGGGGGCTCAGACGTCACAACACTGTTCAAATAGAACAGCCACAAAATCCTTCTCGAATACACCTAAGTGTTTCAATGAAATGAACAAACACGGGTTCACCCAAAGAAAATGTCTTAATTTAGCTGGAAAGACATAGTTGGAAATTATCAAAAAACCTTTTTCCCTGTTTAAATCGACTATCGAAGATACGCGTCTGGTTATTCAAAGTACGATTTGCATGAGACCAACTTTGAATTCAAATCGGATTAAAAAGCAATGGGAGATCTGATAAGTAGCGGATGCATGCAAATGCCCTTGGCGTAAAAATACCATTCTAAAAGTGCGATCCAAGTTTTTATCACAGAATTGTTTAAGTTTTTTTTTTTTCAAATATTTTTTTTTTTACTAAAATTAAAATTTGTATTTTTGCCTTATAATTCCTCTTGGTTTGAAGTTACGAGGTAAGGTTTTTTTTTGTTATAGAACTGCATGATTATAAGTCATTTATGTATACTGCTTATGGTGATAACTAAATAAATCAGAATAGTTTTTAGAAAAAAATTTTAAGTTTTATTCATTAAAATCTCGGCACCTGAAAAGATTTAACTTATCTTTTAGAATAGGCATCGAAAAAAAAAATTATGCATATACTTACAAAATCTGACTGGGCTTCTAATTCTGAACTCCTTGGAAAAACTTGAAGGGGCTCAAGCTGACAATCTTCAGTAGGCTGGGCTGAGGCATTATATAAAGCAGTCCATTCCCTTTTCAAGTTCCTTCCAGCTGACATGGAGCTAACACTGGTGTCAGAGGACCTTTGCATTAAAAAATTCGTGGCAATTGGGTGGTCCAGGTCGTGTTTATTTCTAGAAGCGAATTTGATTACTCATTGTCTTGAAGCTTGAAGTAATATAAATGATCTTTGTATGTTCCTATTTTCCTAAGGGGGGGTACTGTATGGGCCAACTAAATTGAAAAAAAAAAGGTAGAATTTAAAATTAAAAAAAAATTCAATGTTTTTTTTTAAAAAAAATAATGTTATTTTATTCATTTGAATTAGTTTAAAACATTTTTTTTTTCAAAATATACAATCAATTTTCAAAAAAAATCCCAAAAAAGGTTAACTGATCATGATAAAAATCACACCGTAAATGCAGACTGGCCTGGAAGTATTTTAAAAAACACCCCTACAAAAAAAAAAAAAAAAAAAAAAAAAAAAAAAGACCCCGTAATCTTAAACAATTAAGAGAATTATTTTTTGTTTTAAGAACAAAATAAAAATAGGCTTATAAGTATATAAGTACCCTTAGTTCCTGTGTAAGGAAAGAATTTCTTCCTTAACTTAATGACAAGACAATTTCTTTTCTTATTATAATAATGAAAAAATTTTTACTCACCAGAAATTGCTTTGAATTATCCATTTTCCATGTATATTCTTACACAAAATATCAGTTGTGTTATGTTAAATAAACTATTCGAAACTTTTGAGGAATCTATTTGAAACTTGTATATATAAAAAACATAATCGGCATCTAAAAAGATACACTGGTTTTTCCGATACGTATCTAACCTAAAAAAAAAACTTGTATATCATGAAATAGAAATTCAGTTAATTGCGTCAGAAAAAAACTTGAACCAAAACAGATTATAACCAACCTGTTTGGTATGGGCGCGTACGCAAAGTATATACCTTCAAGCAAATTCCATATGATATTTCAAATTACTATAGCTTCTATAGAAATGATACCTCTTTGCAAATGACCCTGGTAACCCAATTACTTGAAAACCTACCCGCAAATGCCTCAGGCGTAGGTTTGCGGGTAGGGTTTCAAGGGCCTATGGCCTTACTACTGCTGTGGGGGACTGTCCTCGTCAAAAACATATTTTCTATCTGGAAATCAACTGCGCTGAACAAAATGGTTATCCCAAAATTTTGATTGGATGTGTTTGGGGATAAGATGGACATCGGTGGGGGGCCTAATTGCCCTCCAATCACTTTCGACTATTAAAAAGGGCACTAGCCCTTTGAATTTCAAATCAAATGAGCCTTTTTGAAAGTTTTTATGACAACGCCTTTTATAAAAACCTTATATGCCCCCAGGGTATAACTTTAAACCCTTGCCCTGAGGGTTGTGGGGGAGTGTCCTCCTCAAAAACTTATTTTCTATCTGGAAATCAACTACGCTGAACAAAATGGCTATCTCAAAATTTTGACTGAATTTGTTTGGGGAAATGATGGGCGTGGGGGAGGGGGGCTAGTTGCCCTCCAATCACTTTCGAGTATTAAAAAGGGTACTAGCCTTTCGAATTTCAATTGAATGAGCCTGTTTTGAAGTTTCTACGACAACACCTTCTATAAAAACCATATATGGCCCCAGGGCATAACTTAAAATCTTTCCCTGAGGGTTGTGGGGGAGTGTCCTCCTCAAAAAATATTTTCTATTCGGAAATCACCTAAGCTGAACAAAATGGTTATCTCAAAATTTTTATTGGATGTGTTTGGGGGAATGACGGGCGGGGGGGGGCTAGTTACCCTCCAATCACTTTCGACTACTGAAAAGGGCACTTGAACTCTCAATTTCCAATCGAATGAGCCCCCTTTTAAGTTTCTACGACGGCCCCTTCCATATGAAGTGTCCTTCTCTAAAGGAAAAAAATAATACATAGTCCATTGTGCCAACATCGTTCTTATATGCCCTCAGGGCATCTTAAAGCCCTTGCTCTGAGGGTTGTGGGGGAGTGTCCTCCCCAAAAACATATTGTCTATCTGGAAATCAACTACGCTGAAAAAATGGCTATCTCAAAATTTTGATTGGATGTGTCTGGGGGAATGATGGGCAGGGGTTGGGCTAGTGGCCCTCAAATCACTTTCGACTATTAAGAAGGGCACTAGCCACTCCAATTTCCAATCGAATGAGCCCTTTTTGAAGTTTCTACGACAACTCCTTCGATACGAAGTGTCCGGCTGAAGAAAAAAAACACACATTGTGCTCACATCGTTCTTTACTCAGGTATGAAATATCATATGAAAGTCAACCCTTTAAAGTCAACTGTTCTTACTACTAATTTCCTTAAAACTCCCCCTTCTTTCTCCTGTCCAATCCCCCCTGAAATTTCTGTTACCACTATGAACTTACTCGGCGTTACCATCTCAAGCGACTTAAAATGGGATTGTCTTATTAATGACATCTTAAAACGTGCAAATGCCGCATTTTCCCTCCTTAAACTACTTTAAAAAAATTTAAATACCCTAAATCGCACTGTTTGAGGATTTTGCTGTCATTTGTACACCCCACCCTTGAGTACGCCTGTCCTGTTTGGCATACTGGCATCTCCATTGAATTGTTGGACAGAATAGAGGCAGTCCAAAAAAGGAGCCTAAAAATTATCTTTAATGAGGGTAAAGTACCTTATATTTCCCTTTTTAGGAGAGCTAATCTTGTCACCCTTAAGGAAAGGAGAGCAAAAATTACCTTGCGTTTTGCTAACAATGCCCTTCATAACCCTCAAACAACTCCCCTTTTCCCTGGTCAATATTCACCCCTTCGACCACGCCTCCCGCGCTCTGTTTCAACAAAAATCTCCCTTCTTGCCCCAATAAGAGTTTGCACTGAAAGATATAGAAGAACTTGTATCCCTTATATAGTTTACATTTTCAATCAGTTAATCTCCGCCGCCTGCCCCCCCCCCTCACTCACTTTTCACCCCATCGCTATTAATTGTGATGCCCATTTTGTAAATTTGGAGGTTTTTTTATTTATGTTTTTTAGCAACTAACTAACTTATGTTTCCGTTTTAATTTTTTTTTATCCCCTTGTTAATTTTTCGAGTTTTCATTTTTTTTTTTGGCATTTTTGCTGACTTGATATTGGCCTTCTAATTTTATGAGTTTAATTTGTTATTGTTTTTAACATATTACGTATTTGACATCGACCCTTTTATGATTTTCTGCTGTTGTTTGATTGTTTTTTTTTGTTCTTTTTTGTTCTTTTTTCGCTTTATTTGACGCTAAAGTGCGAATTCGGCTCTTTTGGGCTTGTGATAGCCGTTTTTCAGCTATAAATCTTATCTAATCAGTGTTACGAATATCTTTGGAGGATATGCAAAAATCCTTCAATTATGGTCTTATTAATAGAAGTTTTCTGCAAAAATAAATTTACGGCAACTTCAAACATTTTCGAGAGGGCCTAGAAAATGGTGTTGAATGGAAACATAAATTGAATCATCAAATCTGAAGAAAACTAAACAATATTTTATATTGGTTGCACTCTAAAAGAAAGAAAAAATGTGCTGTGCGTATCGACGAAAAATGTAATATCTAAAAAAGTATTATGAGACAGTGGAAAAATAAAAAAGAAACGCTTTGGAAGAAAGAAAAAATACTTTGAGCGTTTCGGCGAAAAATAAAATGCCAAAGCAGTATTACGTGACAGTGTTGTGCAAGCTGTCATTACACAACATGTGCACCGTCATTACGCAACGTTTGCTGACCTTTCATAAAAAGCATGCTGCCATTAAGTTGAAAGAAAGAAAAAATGTCTTGAACCTTTCGACGAAAAGTGAAACGTCTGAAAAGTATTATGTGACACTGATGTGTGTAGGCCTACTGTAATTACGTCAGATGTGCGTATTCAATCCAAATAAAAAATTTTCTTATTATTGACATCTGGGTTTTCTCTGGATATTCATGTCCTGAGTCAAGAGCCTTCAGACCATTTGATGCTAAGCTATACTAGCGTAAATCAGAATTTGGGTCATTTACCTTGAATAAATTATCTGTCATCAGCATCTATTGACGTAGTCTACTCCCTCAGACTGTAAGCTCCGTATTGTATACCATTGTATCTTTAGCAATATAACGTGTTCTGATTGGCTTATACGATGTACGTTTAGTATTGCACACACCCCCATTACTCGTTACCATGAATTGTCTGATCTCTTTTAGTAATTTAAAGTATACCCCAAATTTCATTATTTTACATATTAAATAATGATGGTAATTTGTCTTTCATTATACAAGAAGTGTTTTCATTGTTTGAAAATTCTTATTAGAAGAAGGGTGGCAGGCCTCGGTCCTTGGCCCTCTTTTATTTAACCTGTATCTAACGATCTAGTAGAAGGCATCAAATCAGAGATTCTACTGTATGCAAACGACACTAACCTGTATAAAGTAATCAAAACAGCTGCCGATAGACAATCTCTACAAGAGGACCTTGACAAGATCAATAGATGGTTGTCCAACTGGCTGATGGAAATCAATATCGACAAAAGCCAAAAGCTAAGATAGGGAAACCTACTATCTAGTATTACTACTATAGACTAGACTAGGAAACCTACTTATAGACTAGGAGACTTACCGATCACATCATGCCAGGAGGAGCGCAACTTGGGAGTTGTCGTTGACAGCAACCTCAACTTCCAGGCCCACTGTAAAAGCATTATTGGGAAAGCAAATCGTGTTGTAGGATTTTTAAGGCGCAATTTCACAATAAGACCCTTTGCCTCCTCTACAAAGCTCTAGTACCTCCAATCCTTGAATACGGTCATTGCACTACACGTCCCTTTTACAACAAAGACATCGAAGCTCTCGAAAAAGTTCAAAGACGAATAACAAAGCTCTGCCCGACTCTGAGAAACTTACCTTACGAAGATAGGCTCCACAAGCTCAAGCTTCCTTCGTTAGCTTCTCGACTGCACCAAGGAGACCTCATTGAGGTGTAAAAGCTTTACTACGACGCCTACGAAAACATCCAGGCTACCGATGTTCTCAACTTCAGCCACACGAACCTTCGCGGTCACAATGTCAAGCTTCAAGAGGAAGGGTTCCAAAGGAATATTGGCCGAAGGGCGTTCAAGAACCGAATAACACAACACTGGAACAAGCTCCCCTTCGAAGTCATCAATGCCAACTCACTAAACTCGTTCAAGCAGGAACTGGATAAATACAACGGTGAAAGTGCCTATAACTTTTGTCAATTTAAAAGATTTTTGTGGAGGCCCTGTGGCCTATTTGTTTTGCATTATGTTATTATTGTTATGACAAATTTTGACGAAAAAAATGGGTGAGAATTCAATAATTTTCTAATTTCTTTGCTAGCTAAAAGACAAATATACTCCTTTATAGGTCTTTTAACACTATTCGAAAATGTCTGAATCACCACCCTCCCAAATACACCCTCTGATTCGTCTCTTCCGATTCGCTATTTTGGGAGGTAACACTTTGCCATCGACTGACAATAAACTACATTTTAATAGCATTGTCACAAGAATTCGTCAAGTAGCTTTCTGAAGATGAAGCTCAAACATAGCGAATCACTAATTTTATGATAAAATTGCCAGTTTTTTAGGTAAAATTACCAAACCAAAAAAAAAAAAATCGCCAAACTTGGTGATATATCCAGAGCCGGATTTAAAGCTTTGACGCTTCTAGGTCCAAGTGGTTCTGACGCTCCGTTTTTACAAAATTTTCGGGAAAATCTCCGAAAATTCGGGGGAAATGGAAGCACTGAACAGAACGCAATTGAAGAACCAAAAGTAATGAAAGAGGCTAAAGAGGGAGTTCATACCATATTCTCAGCTGCCACTCATGGGAGACAAATGGCAGTTTATAAGTGGCCACGGAATTCCTGGGTTATGTTAAAATCACTTTTATGTGAATAGGCAGCGCGGAGGTAGGGTGCTCCTGGCACTTCAACGATAAATCACACCAGTACAGTTTTGGTTAAGAAAAAAATCACTCAGTGAGAATTTTTTGCGCCCCCTGGCATTGTTGCATCCCTAGGTCTGCGTCTAGTGGGCCTATTGGTAAATCTGGGCCTGGAAATACCACCAATGGCGGTAATCCAGGGCATGCATACCGTACCAACTAATAAGCTGCAGTTGACTACTTTGGGTAGGTCAAAAGAAAAATTGTGAAAAAGGCAGAGCCAAATGCTTGGTGATTTTTGGATCAACTATTGTGAGCTATGGTAGAAACATTTGGAGGATGGAACATTCTCAGATCAGTTTGATAAAGAAGATTCCATTCTCACGCTAGCTAATTCAGTTATTAATGGAGGTTCCTTTATTGTGATCACCAGGGGCAAATCTCGAGCATTTTATTGGGGGAGGAGAGGGTCCATGTCTAGATAGTTAAAGGGCATGGGATGTATAATATTTTTTCTCCACATTGTTGGGGGGGAGGGGCAACTGCCCGCCTTACGACCCCCAAACGACACCCCTGGTGATCACCTAATTTCTGGCTCATTCACTTGATACTGTCTACGTTCACTTTTAAAGCCAAGGAGGCCGTACTATTACAGAGCTCTGAACGCGCGCTGAGAATTAAACATTTTCTCTGGAATCCTCTTCTTCTGGTTCTTCATTTAGTTTGATTTTTGATCTCGTGAAGATTGGATAAATTTGCGTGGATTTTAAAATTCAGATACGGACTAAACTTTCCAAAGTATTGGATTGTAAGCTAATTGAACTTATTTTGATGTCTAATACAGGCTACCTTTAAATAACATTTTAGTCTAAACTGCTTTTCCATTTAGGAAAAAAATAGAGAGAAAAACGTGTGTAATTTCAATAAAGCAATGGAACAAAAACGATAACAAAACATTAATTCATAATAAAAAAAATCTGAATATTTCGGCTCCACGTCCGGGAGCCTTTCTCAACGGAAAGAAAAAAACAACTTTGATGAAGGAAAAATAGGTTTCTTTTTAAATAAAACCATCTAAAAAAATGGCAGATTAAATACACGGGAGAAAGAAAAATGGTACTGTTCTATTAGCTAGGTAACACGCGAGAATTGGTTCGTTTATGTGACGCGAAAAACTAATCAAGTCGCTTTGACTGGCCAGACAAACAGTGGTTTCTCACTCCCTGAACAATATTTATACTTTTGTCTGTTGGGATTTAGAGGCATAAAAGGGGTAAATTTTTTGTTATTCATATTATTAACTTACTAATAAAGTAAACATACCACTCGATACCTTTTTTTATGCTCTTTCCAAATATAATAATCATTTTAATCGGAAATGAATTTTACCTTCTCCCCTATATATACCAATTCTGGGTATATATTTGCACATAAGGGGGAGGCGGGGAAAAAGTTTAAACTTACCTCTCATTTACATCAGAAATAAAATTTACCCCTACCACCCTAATGTGGGGTAGGGGTAATAACCTATTACCCTGAATTGGGTAATAGGTTATTATATACCCTGAATTGGTATATATAGGGGTGGAGGTAAAATTCATATCCGACAAGAATGATTATTATATTTGGAAAGAGCACAAAGAAAGGCATCGAGTGGTATGTTTACTTTATTCATAAGTCAATAATATGAATAACGAAAAATTTACCAAAAAAGGTACCTAGGTTAGGTTCCGTGTTTAATATATGCTATGCTTTACCCCCCCCCTTAATATGCAAATATATAGCCCAAATTTGTTTCTAAACTATTATATTTTCATCATATTTTGTTTTATTTCAT
>NC_142807.1:43735661-43798148 GCF_049724085.1 Artemia sp. Qi Xiang Cuo | reverse complement strand
GTTACACCCTTGGGGCATATAAGGTTTTTATAGAAAGTTTCGTCGTAGAAGCTTCAAAAAGGGCTCATTCGATTGGAAATTGAGAAGACTAGTGCCTTTTCTATTAGTCAAAAGTAATCAGAAGGAAAATGCCCCCCCCCCCACGCCCATCATTTGCCCAAAAACTTTTAATCAAAATTTTGAGATAGTCATATTTTTTCCACGTATTTGAAAGGTCAGAAAATTATGTCTTTGAGGAAAACAAATCCCCCATTCCTCAGGGCAAAGGTTGTAAGCTATGCCATGGGGGCATACAAGGTTTTTATAGAAAGCATGGTCGTATAAACTTCGGAGGGGGCTCATTGGATCGTTAATCAGACGCTCTAGTGCTCTTCTTAAGAGTAAAAGTTACCGGAGGGCGGCTAACACCCCCCCCCCCCTTCCCCCCACCCCCCCATACACGGCGCATTATCCCGAAATGCATTTAATAGAAATTTGAGATAGCCATTCTATTCAAAATAGTCTAAATATCATATAACAAGGCTTTTGGGGTTGAAACAAACCCCAAAGATTAGGGGCAAGGGTTGTAAGTTATAAAGGTATTTATGGAAGGAATGGTTGTTTAACTTTAGAAGATGCTCAGTCTTTCTCCCTGAAAAAGACTATGTCAATATGAAACGAAAAAAAATTAATTAAAAAAAGTTTTTACCCAAATAAGTTTATAAAAAAAGTAAAGAACTCCATTAAACCAAAAATGAACAAAACTAGAATCAAATAATCAACCAAGCATGCAACTACCACAAATTACTATCAATAAATGAATGAAACCCAAGAAAAACAGAAATTAAAATAAATAGCAACTCAAAACGAGCAGAAATTAATATGAGTAGGGTTCTAAACCCCTATGCTTTCTAAAAGCCAGAATATAATTTGTACTTTACAGAAAAAAATATTTAAAATTTTTCATTTTTATATCTTTAAGAAATAAAAAATTAATTAAGATTTTAAGGAATAGATACTAGCATATGTATATTAAACTGACAATACATATTTTTTTCTGTAAATACATTTGAATTTTTTTCAGTAAAGTACAAATCATATTTTGGCTTTTAGAAAGCATAGGGGTTTAGAACCATATTCATATTAATTTCTGCTTGATTTGAGTTTGACTCTGTTATTTATTTTAATTCCTGTTTGTTTTGGGTTTCATTTATTTATTGATACTGGTTTGTGGTAGTTGTATGCTTGGTTGATTATTCGATTCTATTTTTGTTAATTTTTGGTTTAATTGAGTTCTTTACCTTTTTTTTTGAAACACTTATTTTGTGGAAAAAGTTTTTTTTTAATTAATTAAGAGAAAGGCGGATAAGACGGTAAAGCTGACCAAAACTCTCCAGTGCCTCATTAAATAATTTAGAGCTTAACAACTGGAATTTTTAAATGATATCTGTTACTGAATATAAAGTAATAAATTTTCTATTGCGGCGTCAGTCAGCACCGTCCTGCTGTATGGAGCGGAGACGTGGCCAGCTGCCAAATCTATCCTCAGCGCCGTCGATGTCGCTCAGACGAAAAATCTCCGAAGAATCGAAAGACTTCACTGGACTGACCTCGTTAGCAACCAGACTCTCCTATCACGTACGGCTCAAACTCCTTTCTCAACGCAGCTTGCCCAGCGTACTTTTGGGTGGTACGGCCACCTCCTTCGCATGCCACGTGACGCCCCAGCACGGGTTGAATTTGACTTCGACCCCACCCTACACGGATGGACACGACCCAGAGGACGCCCACACACTAGGTGGAAATACAAAGCCGATGAATTCCTCACCCAAGCCCACATCCCGGCGGAAGAAGCTGCGATCCTGGCAAGCGATAGGTCAACCTGGAGGCACCTAGTCTCATAGTTCTCTACGCCGAACCCTCGGCAGGAGCCTTAAGTCAAGTAAGTCAAGAAAGATAGAGAGTAAAAAAAAAATTTAAGATACCCTTAATAGACTGTCGTGACTCGTACTAAATCCCTAGTATTAAAAATACTAAGTATAGATAAAGCTCATCTTCTATAACGACTCCGGTTCCGAACAATTTTCAAATAGCCTAGCTTAAGTTTCATTTTAACATCCCTAACCTGAGACCAGAACAAACTTAGTGATCTACAAACAGTGAGGCCTAGCCAGAAGAAAAAATGTACTGGTGGAATAAGAAAAAGGTTACAAACGTTGCAAGGAGGGAGATCCTACAACACCAAGATCCGATAGTTGTAACCCAACAAAGAGCGAACCACAGTCCACAGTAACCGAAAGTTAACAAACACGTTTTGAAAAAAAAACTGCATAGCAAGTAAAAATGACCGCTTAATGATGGCAAATATTATTTAGGTTTATCTTTGCAGTAAAAGTTTATCGCGAGAATAAACTTACGGGAATTCCGAAGAAGGGCTTCAAACCCCTAAAATATGGCAGCAAATCAAAATGCAAAGTGCACCATTGGAATCAATAGGGTCGAAAAACCTTAATCGGAGGGCGGATGAAGATTCGCTAGATGTTTTCCAGAGAAATTGCCCACGGATTGTTCTTGGAACCCCGGCTGATAGACCGTATTTCAAACAGTAGGCTGTACGAACAATATGGTTCAACCCCGCTTTCTAGGACTATAATGAAAGAAAGGTTGAGATGGCTAGGGCACATTCTGCAGATGAAGGATGACAGATTGCCGAAGATTGTGCTTTTCGGCCAACCGTCTAGGGCTAAACGGAAAACAGGTCGTCCTCGTCTGGAGTGGAAGGATGTCATAAAGAAAGATTTAAGGAAATGGGAACTTCCTGGGAGGTTGTAAAGAGGGAGGCTTTGAACAGATTAGGATGGAGGAGGAGCGTGAGTAGCTGTGTTGGCCTCAGGCGGGTTGGTGCTGCAGCGAGTTGTTAGTAGTTAGTAGTAGTAGTACATTCAGCAACATGTAGGTGGTAGAATACTGGGACAAGACTTGTTTGATCGTAAGTCATAATATCTATTACCTTTTTTAAGTAACAAAATAGATCGTCTTGACGTTTTCTGCCATTTTGTAAGAGAATGCATCAACTTTTGACATAGAGGACCTAATTGCTAAGAAATGCATATTTGAAGATCACCAATCATTTTTCATGGTCTAAAAACCTAAATCTGGGATTTTTAGCTTCTCATCTTGAAAAAGGAGGAAAATGGTGCTTTGTCTGGTTAGCATCCATGTTCTCGTTTCTAATTTAAATTTTGTTTTCCACCAGGGCTTGCAGGCTACCAAAAGATCACGGAAACACGTATAATAACTCATAAGCAACTGCTCCACTCTACGTGCCTCTTACAAATTTGTCTAATAACTCCATAGTAAAGTACCACAAGGCATCGAAAATAGAACTTTGTGGGGCTATTTCAGAAGTGGAAAGGCTGGAAATGTCACTCAAACATGGGAGAAACCCTTCTTAATCCATTATGATGCCAATTTGTTTCCTTAAATCTTTGTCGCATTTTCTTAATTCTTTCCCTCCATTCATTATGTTTATTCTCTTTGAATTACTTGATGTCAAAATTTCTTCTAATTTCAAATGGGTATCCATGTTGAAAATGTCACCCATAAAGCTGATTCGGATTTCTGCCTCCTTAAGCTCCTAAATAAATTTGGCGTCCCCCTTCTCATTCTTTAAAGATTAATAATTCCTTTATCTGCAAGCATCTTGAATATGCTTCTCCAGTTTGGCATCCTGGAATCTCCCAAGAAGCAGACAAAATTGAATCCATCCAATGAAGAGCCCTATGAATAATTATCCAAGAAGGTAAAATTCCACTCTCTCTCCTTCTTGAGTACAGCAGAGGTACGATTCCGCCTTCATTTTTCAAAAGATGCAATGACAAATCTTTATCTTGTTCCCGTTCGCTTTTTATAATATTTAGAAAAAAAAAGAAAACAGATAGCATAAAAATGACCTTTTCTTGCCCCCCCTCCGCAAGTAAATTCGAAGGATTCCGAATACAATTCCACCTATATAACCAATAGACCTGTACAGGTCAATGACAAAAGTCAAACACTTATGCTATAAGAACCAATTAATTTTAGAACAGAAGGTTCTATTCCATAGCATTCTTTTTTTGGCAGAGTATCTTCAAGAGTAATGAAAAAAAAAAACAAATAGCTCAAATGATTCAGATTTACGTCATTTGCAGATTCAAAGTCTTTGGAAGATAATTACATTATCAAAATCTATAAAACCGACCTCCAAACTGTTCCTATTCTAAATGCCAATATAAACATGGTGAATTTTCTGGCATTTTCTCTCAGAATAAAACAAGTAATTTAAAATGTAATTCCAGTAAGTCTTGAATCGTTGCTAATTTTAGAATTCATTCTGGAAATGTTCCTACACCAGCACCTTGCATTGATATAAAGGGACTACGAGCTGTTTATTGTAGGTGAAACATAAGATTCATCATTTCAGTCGTTTTCTTGTTTTTCTTTTTTCGGAGGGGATATTATCAAAGTCAATATTTATAGAATTCTAAAAACTAGTGGCTTTGATCACAAAATTAATCCCCTTCGCCCAAAAAACTAGATATTTTCTTAGAAGAAGAGAATTCTATGACTAGCTTCCTTAAAATAAAACACTAATTTATATGTCTCTCAATAGTCCAAAAGTCAACATGATTTTTCAAATCCATTAAATAAACCTACAGGTTTTACGTCTGACATTCCTTAAAGTTTTGCAAAAGATATCTGCAACTTCGTCACGTAACTAAAGGGTCTAAAGGGCATCTGGTAGTCGTTGTCTCTAAGAAATTTCGTATAGAAAATTCAATTCTTTTCTTAAAAATGGAAATAAATAAATGAAATTTTGTACATTAGGTATTTTGTTTTCCCCCAAATCGCATTCCTTAGTTTTCACGTACTAAAGGGGGAAGGAGATGGATTATACAAGAGGTGGATTGCAATACTCCTGTTAAAGATGTTCGGCCGTGGAAATTTCAATAGTCCCCATGTCATGCATCCCAGCCTTTCCAAAAGAGGAATGACACCAAAAAGTTCCATATGGCAGTATAGTACTTTACGAAGGAGTTATGAAGACGGATTTATAAGACAGGAGCCCTTAACTAAGCCAATAGGCATATCTTTACGACCTTGCGGTATCTTTCTAATCCCGGTAGACAAAAATCCAAAACTAACGCTACATAATATTATCAATTTATAGGTATGATAAAAAAATATATTTCTTCGTTTTTTCAAGATGGGGGAGGTGGGTCATCCCTCCATTTAAGGTTTTCAGACTATGAGGAATCGATTGGCTTTTTTAAGATCTGCATTTCCCAGCACTTGAACCACCTTTGGGACCAAATTGAGGTTTTATGCACAAAATTACAGAAAACATCCCTTTACAGTGGTTTGACAAGAAATGGGGAAAGGAGGCTCAAAACCTTTCGCTCACGGTTTTAGACCTTGAACAATTGATTGGCTATCTTAGAACTCCCACTATCAAGCAATAATTGATGTTTTTGGCACAAATTGGCTAGAAACATCGCTTTGCTTCGGTTTTTCAACGGGTGCATGTGTGTATGTGTAAAGGGGGGGGGGTCTCAAACCATCCTTTTGTCTTAGAATTTGATTCTGGTGGTACAAAATGTAAAAAACACCGCCTTGCTCTGCCATGATCTCTTTTGTAAATTAAAGAGGGCACTGTGTATGGTGATTTCCGTCCGAACGAACCCTCTTTAAGTATTCTACGACCACTGGTTAAATACAACCACCCCTTGGAAAAAAAAGAAAAGGAAAGGAAAAAAGACACATCTTAGTTGTTGAATCTCTAAAGTTTCTGTGTGGTTATTCCTTGTCTATCATTTAATTTTAAAGTGGTAAATATGTTCCTCTGTTCAGATGATAGTGATATCTATATGTAAAAATGTGATTTTACTTATTGCTCAGGGTGGAGGGCTATAATACTCCTGTTAAGAATCTTGAAAGAGCTGATATCAAAGTCGCACTTTTCGTTTCGATCGAACGCCATCTCCGAGTGGTATTAGGATCTTTTCCAAGATTCTCATGAACTTGTTTTTGGAATAAACTTTTATGATAAACATTAATCGAAATAACAGTTACCATTCCTGAATCAGCAACAAAGGGCAATTCGTTCTCCCTAATTCATCTTTGCAAAACTCTTTGTACACTTCGGTTACTATGGGCTGTAGTTGGCTCTTTACTAGATTCCAGTTACCGCTGCAACCATAATTGCATTTTAGCGGTTCTTCATTGGTTTAAACCATTTCAACTTGAATATATGTCCAGAGTTGTCTGAAACCATCAAGTTTCTTACAAGGTATTATGACAAGAGACTTTAATCAGTTTGTAAGAAAATCACATGATGCCATGGCTCACGGCTATGAACCTCATAAGAAAATCAGTTGCGAAAACACGCTGTCTACGATGAATATGCGTGAAAGCTACGATGAATATGAATATGCGTGAGTAATGTACAAACTACGGTGAATATAGTATGTACTATCCAGGGGTTCCTTGAGACATGTGATTTAAGCTAAGGGTTTCACCAGGATAAATAAAATGATGAAAAACCGTTTGAAATTGTTTTTTATAACAAACAGTAAATCTGTCATCCTTTAGATTATCGTAATATCTTCTACGTTATCTTATCTCTAATTATTCTCTTTTGAATTTAATTTTCAGTTATACATTGACATAAACTTCCATTTAGTGAGTAGTCACTTTTTAAAAGCTCTTTTGAAGTAACTGTGTTCGTCTTTCAAACAGTAAACTGTTTGATTACTTTAGATACACCT
Organism: Artemia sp. Qi Xiang Cuo; assembly: GCF_049724085.1. NCBI lineage: Eukaryota > Metazoa > Arthropoda > Branchiopoda > Anostraca > Artemiidae > Artemia > Artemia sp. Qi Xiang Cuo. Next base: position 43,791,363 of record NC_142807.1, on the reverse strand, counting down.
TTGTTTTCGGAAAAATAGCCTGCATCTAATTAGACAAAAATAGAAGTCATAATTACATCATAATGACATATAGAGCATGGACTTTAGGATCAAAATTCGCTAACATTGGTTTTGCATGTCTTTTTGTCTCTATCATCTCTTAAAGTAACGTTTAAAAGCCAATAAAGTCACGGAAATGTGGTAAACAATCATATTAAAACCTTCTCATTGCAATGTTTTGCTAAAAAAAGAAACAAAGACAACAATTAATACAAAGCCAAAGGGGAGCTTCCGTAGAGATTTCCGCAATGGAATGGTCTCTGAATCTTAGAATCAAGATAGTCTCATTGCATTGTACAGAAGTGGAACTCAGGATAAGGATTAAGATCTTCCTGAGTCATTACTAGCACATAGGGCGTCGAATTGACGCTCCAGTTGTTGAGTCTTTTTTACAAGCAGCGAGCTTGTCGCTTAACCTTGCCGCGGCGGGAATCGAACCCTGGGTCCCGTATAGCCAAGCAGAGAATTAATCCACTGTGCTGCAACAAGGTTAAGCGGAACTACTGTCCGAAAACTGTCGGTGTTGTAAGACACGAGAACACTGCTTTCGTCTTTATTTGTATTTTTTCAATCAGCAGTCTGTAGCTCAATTACAGCAAGAGATGGAAAGAGGGGAAAGTTGGCCTTTCCCCGGTATGAGAGTTATGAAATTGAGATGAAAAGTTCTTCTGATGATTGTAAAATTTCTATAGAAATAGAAATCACCTTTTTCTAGCCAAACAAATAGTTTACAAAAGGAGCTAAACAAACCCGGAGTAACTCCAAAGTGAATTTCCAAAACATTAATACATCATGTCAGACTCTTTAAAAACACGGAGTCATCACTCTGAGTCCTGAGGAGATCCATAGTTCTTTAATAGAAATACCCCTGGAAAGGCCAACCAGAAAATCCCAAATTCCGGATCTTGTGTTTTAAGTAATAATGAAGATTCTAAACAAATTTTCTAAAATTCCATATGCATGCGAAGCTAAGATACACAAGTCCAATGAAACATGCCCAAATGCAATAATATCCATAGACGGGGCCGAAGGAGGTTTATTTTCTGGAGACTTGTAATTTTGTCATTTACTTACAGGGGTTGTCCAATGCTAGCCTTCCTTCATATGAAGTGGAACCTAGCATAATAGTTGTTCCTTTTGAGTTTAAAGATACAATTCAATGTCGGGAATGGCGTCCCTAAATTCTTCTCATCAGGCCATCTACCATGCAGAATTGTTGGAACTCGACCGAATGGTGTAGGTAAGAAAACATATTCTAGTTACGAATTTTAAGGATCGGTGCTAAACCGATCATCTGTAGGGGATCGAAAAAAGGGGAGGTCTTCATAAATTTTTGCTATAAGGCATCTAAAAAAATGATAGCTGGATCTCAGCCAAAGAGAAAGTAAGAGCAAATGTCCTAGTTTTGCTTTTTGAAGATCATAGTAAATTCGATTCCTTTGGGAAGGTGGGGGATGTCCCAAGATTCTAGGCGTCAGAACATTTTGTAAAATGGGGTAAATGGGACTAAACCTAATTTTACAAGAAGCAAAAGGGAGTGTCCTGGATCAGTTTTCTGTGAGTCCAGTCCTGATCTATCTTTTGTGGGAGGAGGAAGCCCTAAGGTCATAAAACTGAGGCATCTACCTGAAAAGGTGGTCACATCAGACCCAAAGTGTGTGAAAAGTAAGATTTAGCGTCCAATTTCCCTGCCACCAAGAGGTCCAAACTCGATGCAACCCTTTTGAAGAGGCGAAACGGAAGAAATAGGCTTAACAGCCTTTAGAAAAGCCGTACCTATTCTGACAGCTTTTAGGGATGGATTTCTAAATTCTTGTCTTCGCGACATCTACCTAAATACGTTTGTGGAGTGAAACTAAAATCGGTGGGAAGTCAGAAAAAGTGTCCTAGGTCCACCTTTTGGGAGCTAAAACGATAAACAATAAGTGGGGGAAGGGAGAGGGCTCCTAAAATCTTTTCATGAGGACATGTACAAGAAGCAATTGTCGCCGATTGTATACTGTCAGCTGTAATTTTAGACGTTCCTCTTAATTTTTATGTAAACTAAATTTATTTTTATTTTCCTTAGAAATCACAGAAAATGTTGAAAAATAAGCCTGAAATATAGAATCAACCAAAAGTATGACAGCTCTAGTGCCATGATACTCGTATGCTTACCCTGACTATTTGTGTATGCTGTCTTTCAACTGCTAAATGGAGTGCTGTTTGAAGGTTTATATTTTGTAAGTCCATCCTTGCTTTTCCAACTCGAACGAGGAGTTCACCAACTTCGACATGGTTGTTAAGAGCAGCCAAATGAAGCGCAGTATAACCATCATCCTTTCGTTCATCCACAATCCATAGTCTTGGCAGCTTCGTTAGTAGGACTCTCATCGCACTAAAAGAAGAAAAAAAAGTAGAATAAATTGTTAATATTATCTTCATCATGTTTCCAATGGTTGTTAGCCCCAATACTAGCGATTTTTTTTTTACCAGTTCTAACATTTCTTTTCCTTGTGATACTTTTTCATGTAATGATCTCTAGTGATTTATTTATAAAAATAACTGTCTTGGTGTATTATTCAAGACCCGACAACTCCATAGCTATTTTATGAATATCGTGTTGGGTTTTAGCTGCTTATCCTTGATGCTGGGCAATCAAGTAAGGATATAATCTCACTTAACTTTATGTTTGTCGCGGTATTAGTAGAGCAATCAGTTCTTTTGTTTCTCAAATTCTTCTTCAATTATGAGAATTGCCTATGACATTCTATGAGATCTCTATATTTATGGTCAAACCACAACAATCGGCTTCTAATATCCTTTTAAGCTAAAAAAAAGGAAAAAAAGAGAAAAATTCTAATATCACGACAATAGAAAAAGAAAATTTCCAGGGGAACCTTCGGAATGTTTTTTGGAATTACGAAAAATCTAAAGGAAGATACAACTTTTAAAAGTTTCCTATTTTTAGAGAATTTATAAGAGTAAGAATGTTGCTTAACAATTATTTAGAGATAAAAGATATGACATGCACAGTGTCAAATCACAGTCGTCGCGTGTAAAAACAATATATAACATTTACTAAATGTAGCTAAAAAGATATTTTCAGAAGAGAAAATATCATTTTTGTAAAAATTAAAGAAATAATTGCGCGTAGAGCGTGGAAATTCCCAACGAATCACATAGTTCTACTATTAGGTCTTACTGACGTGCTTATGAAATAATTATAATTCTCCCTCCTTCTCCTACATTGAGTATATTCTTGACTTTTTTTTAATAATTGGAGGCAGAAAGTACCCTCAAAAACATCCCAACTGAAAGCTTCTTAACAAAAATGAGGTTTACTGCAGGTAGAACCAGGGCTTGACTATTATTATTGTTTTTGTCATGGACCGCCTCATCAAAATAAGTTAAATCTCAGCCCACAAGGGTCCATTGCTTCACTCCTCCAAAACAGTGTTTTTCAACCTGTGAGTCGCGACCCCGCGAGGTCGAGAGAAATTAGTAAAACATTCAATAATTTTTTAGAAATATAGGTATATTAATAAAACGTAAATATGATGGTCGTTATGTAATTTGTTTAAAAAATTTTATACAGACACTAGCCAACAAAAATCTTCGAGTACTCCTCCATTTTAATGTGAAGGTCGCGCTTGATTCTTTTTGATCAATTTCTTCCATCATGGATCCGTTTTTGCCGCATTAAGTATTAAATAGTTTTCCAAATTTAAGCGGTTTGGAAATATGATCCAGTGTGGTGCGAAAACTTTGAATCTGTTTGATAAGAGGCAAAAGGTGAGTCCATGACCCCTACTACACTAACCCCACTATTCAACAGAACTATTCAGCAAAAAGGCAGGTCTGGTAATAATTGTTAGAGAGGGCAATCCACTTCCTGTAGTATTTAGGTTTTTTTTTAAGGATCCCGCATTTTTTCCTAAAGGTAAATTCTATTTAACTCAAAGCTGGTTCGTCGGGTTGTAGCCAGTTTAGCGGTATTATATTTGTAATTTTTTTCAGGCTGTTGGTAGCTCTGTCAATTGCTGCTTAGAACAGAAATAAAAAACGATAAATTCGCCAGACAGGTGAATAGCAAAACATGGTAACATCCTATAGGTTGTTACAATGTTACCGTATGGACTATGTTACCGTACAGGAACCATTACATTTGATTTCTGAAAATTTTTCTTCCAGTTTTACACTTCTGCCTGACGGCTGTAGTTGAAAAAAAGAAACACAGAAATCAAGAAAAACCACAAAAACATTGTAGTGTGCAAAAAAAAGAAAGAAAACGCTGACAGTCTTATGACCAAGCTGTTCATACTAACGATGTATCATGGCTAGAAACTCTTTGCTAAAACTTTTGGATAGCATTATAGATAAGTTAACATACCACAGGCAGCACGCTAGAGCTGCCTAAGTAAAGAACGATGTGGGCACAACACATTCAATCAAATTTTTGAGATAGCCATTATGTTGAGCGTAGTTGATTTCCAGATAGAAAATATGTTTTTGAGGAGGACACTCCCCAACAACCCTCAAGGCAAGGGTTATAAGTTATGCCCTGGGGGCATAACTTATAACCTTCTATAAATAGAAGGCGTCGTCGTAGAAACTTCAAAACAGGCTCATTCGATTGGATATTCAAAGGGCTAGTGCCCTTTTTAATAGTCAAAAGAGATTAGAGGGCAACTAGCCGCCCACCCACGCCCAACAGTCCCCCAAACACATCCAATCAAAATTGTGAGGTAGCCATTTTGTTCAGCGTAGTTGATTTCCACATAGAAAATATGTTTTTGAGGAGGACACTACCCCACAGCCCTCAGGGCAAGGGTTTTAAGTTATGCCCTGGGGGCATTAAAGGTTTTTAAAGAAGGTGTTGTCGTAGAAAATTCAAAAAAAGCTCATTCGATTGAAAAATTCAAAGGGCTAGTGCCCTTTTTAATAGTCGAAAGTGATTGGAAATCAACTAGCCCCCCCCCCACTCCCATCATTCCCCCAACCAAATCCAATAAAAATTTTGACATAGCCATTTTGTTCAGCGTAGTTGATTTCCAGATAGAATATTGAGGAGGACACTCCCCACAACCCTCAGGGCAAGGATTATAAGTTATGCCCTGGGGGCATATAAGGTTTTTATTGAAATCTTTGTCGTAAAAACTTGAAAATGGGCTCATTCAATTTGAAATCCAAAGGGCTAGTACCCTTTTAACAATCGATAGTAATTTGAGGGCAACTAATCCCCCTCTCATGCCCACCGTTTCCCAAAACACATCCGAACAAAAATTTTAGATGGTCATTTTATTCAACGTAGTTGAAAGCTTTGGTAATTAGGTCTTTAATGATGACAACTCCTCCCCCCCAGCCCTCAAGGCAAGGGTTGTAAGTTATGCCCTGGGGGCATATAATGTTTTATTGTAAGCGTTGTAGTAGAAACTTCAAAATTGCTCATTCAATTGGAAATTGAAAGGGATAGTGCCTTTTTTAATAGTTGAAAGTGATTGGATAGCGACTAACGCCCCTCTGACGCCCACCATTTTCCAAAATACATCCAATCAAAGTTTTGAGATATACATTTTTTTCAAAGTAGCCGAACGTTCTGGAAATTGGGTCTTTTAGGATGATAACCCCCTCAGAGCCTTCAGTTCAAGGGTTGTAAGTTATGACCTGGGGGCATTTAAGGTGTATCTAGAAAGTAGTTGTATAAATTATAGGCAGCGCGATCGCGCTGCCTAAGTAAAGAACGAGAACACTCGAGAACGAGACACGAAACGGGGACTAAGTAAAGAGGAGGACACTCCCCCACAACCCTCAGGGCAACGGTTTTAAGTTATGCCCTGGTGGCATATAAGAACAATGTTGGCACAATGTATTATTTATTAATTTTTTTCCTTTAGAGCAGGGCACTTCGTATCGAAAAAGTTGTCGAAGAAACTTCGAAAAGGGCTCATTCAATTAGAAAATGGAGTGGCTTGTGCCGTTTTTAATGGTCGAAAGTGATTGGAAGGTGACTAATACCTCTTCCACGCCCACCATTTTGCGAAACACATCCAATCAAAGTTTTGAGAAAGCCATTTTGTTCAGCGTAGTTGATTTCCAGATAGAAATTATGCTTTTGAGGACAGTCCCCCACAGCTCTTAGGGCAAGAGTTGTAAGTTATGTCGTGGGGGCATATAAGGTTTTTTATAGAAAGCGTTGTCGTAGGAACTTCAAAAACGGCTCATTCGATTGGAAAATCAAAGGGCTAGTGCCCTTTTCAATAGTTGAAAGTGATTAGAGGGCAACTAACTCGCCTCTCACGCCCACCTTTTCCCCAAACACATCTAATCAAAACATTGAGATAGTCATTTTATTCAACGTAGTTTTAAGTTCTGGAAATTAGGTCTTTGAGGATGACAACCACCCCCACAGCCCTCAGGGAAAGGGTTGTAAATTATGCCCAGGGAAAATCTAAGGTTTTTATATAACGGATTGTCGTAAAAATATCAAAATGGGCTCATTCGATTGGAAATTGAAATGGCCAGTGCCCTTTTTAATAGTCGAAAGTGATTGGAAAGCAATTAACACCATTTCCACGCCCACCATTTTCCCAAACACATCCAATAAAGATTTTGAGATAGCCATTTTGTTTCACGCAGTTCAAAGTTCAGGAAATTATACCTTTGAGCAGGACACACCCCCCACAGTCTTCAGGGCAAGGTTTATAAGTTATGCCCTGGGGCCTATAAGGTTTTTATTGAAATCTTTGTCGTAGAGACTTTAAAAAGTGCTCATTCGATTGAAAATTCAAAGGGCTAGTGCCCTTTTTAATAATCGAAAGTGATTTGAATAATCGAAACCCTCTCACGCCCATCTTTTCTCCAAACACATCCGATCAATATTTTAGATAGCCATTTTATTCAACGTAGTTGAAAGTTCTGGAAATTAGGTCATTAAGGAAGACACCCCCCCCACACACACACACACACAGCCCACAGGGCAAGGGTTGTAAGTTATACCCTGAGGACATATAAGGTATTCATTGAAAGCGTAGAAACTTCAAAATGGCTCAATCAATTCGAAATTTAAAGGATCTAATTAAAATTTTGAGATATCCATTTTGTTCAACGTAGTTGAAAGTTCTTGAAATTACGTCTTTTAGGATGATAACCCCCTCAGAACCCTCAGTGCAAGGGTTGTAAGTTATGCCCTGGGGGCATATAAAGTTTATATAGAAAGTTGTTATAAAAACTTCAAAAGGGCTCATTTAATTGGAAATTGCAATTGCCCCTTTTAATAGTCGAAATTGAGTGGAGAGTAATTAACCCCCCTCTTACGCCCACCATTTCCCCAAAAACATTCAATCAAAGTTTAGAGATAGCCATTTTGTTCAACACAGTTGAAAGTTTTGGAAATTATGTATTTAAGGATGACAAACCCCCCAGAGCCCAAAGGGCAAAGGTTGTAAGTTCTGCCCTGGGGGTATATGAGGTTATTATAGATAGAGTTGTCGTAAAACTTCAAAAGGGGATCATTCAATTTAAAATTGAGAGGTCTAGCGCCCTTTACAATAGTCGAAAGTGATTGGAGGGTAACTAATCCCCCCCTCACGACCACCACTCCTCCAAATACATTCAATCAAAATTTTCAGGTACCCATTTTGTTCAACGTAGTAGAAAGTTCTGGAAATTAGGTCTTTGAGAATGACACCCCCTCCCCGGCGCTCAGGCCAAGGGTTGTAAGTTATGGCCTGGGGGAATATAAGATTTTTTTTGAAAGTTTTGTCGTAGAAACTTCAAAAGGGCTCATTTGATTGGAAATTGAAAGGGATAGGGCCATTTTTAATAGTTGAAAGTGATTGGAGAGCAACTACCCCCCCCCTCTCATGCCCACCATTTCCCCAAACACATCCAATCAAAATTTTGAGATAGCCATTTTGTTTAACGTAGTTGAAAGTTCTGGAAATTCGGTCTTAGAGGATGACAACTACCCTAACAGACTTAGGGTAAGGGTTGTAGTTTATGCCCTGGGGAATATAAGGTGTTTATAGAAAGCGTTAACGTTTCCAAAAGGGCTCATTCGATTGAAAATCGAAACGCATAGTGCCCTTTTTAATAGTCGAAAGTGATTGGAAGGCTTGACATTTTTATAGTAAAGATCGATGTGGGTATAATGTATTATTTTCTGTTGTTGTTGTTGTTTAGACCAGGGCACTTCGTATTTAAGGAGTTTTCGTGGGAACTTCGAAAAAGGCTCATTCGATTGAAAATAGAAAGGGCTGATGCTCTTTAATAATCGAAAGTGATTGGAGGGCAACTAATCCCCCTTCCACTCCCATCCTCCCACGCCCACCCTCCCAATTTCCCCATAGGTTTAAAAACTAAATTTTGCCATAATATTAAATCAAAATGCACTGTGTTAATGCTAATTCCCAATAAGGCGTCTCAGCAGTATCCCAAGAACGACTAGGGGTATTATGTTCAAACTTTCGAGGCTACTTCTGCTCTTAAAATTTAACCAAATCAAAATAGCGCATCCAAGCTATCAGAGAAAGTAAACAGATTTTTTTGCGAATGGTATCAAGTTTTCATTTCAGGTCAACTAGAGTAGGTATGAAACTAAATTAAACATTACTATTTGTGTCCAGATTTTTTAAAGTGTGTATGTTGTTAAACATTGCTGAAAATGTTTCTCCAGCGTACAAATAGCAGGCCAAACTATAAAGTCTTGAAAAACGAAAAGATTTAAAGTATTTTTTTTCTCTGAAAAGACTATGTCAATATAAAACGAACAGAAATTAATTAAAAAAAAACCTTTTTCCACAAAATAAGTTTTTCAAAGACAAGTAAAAAACTCTATTAAACAAAAAATGAGCAAAAATAAAATCAAATAATCTACCAAGCATGAAACTTCAACAAATTAGCATCGATAAATAAATGAAACCCAAAACGAACAGAAATTACAATAAATTACCGAGTCAAACTCAAAACGAGCAGAAATTAACATAATTTGGGCGCAAAACCCCTATGCTTTCCCAAGGCCAGAACAAAATTTGTACTTTACTGAAAAAATACAAATGATTTTAATAAAAATGTTAATATTATTTGATTTATTAAAGTTATAAAAGTAAAAACATTTATATAAGTTTTTTTAATTAATATAACAAGAAAAGATAAACCACTCCAATGTTCAAAGACAAGAACAAAAGATCAAGGTGGTTTGTACACTATGAGGCTCTCATTAGTTTAGGAGCATTATTGCCTACGTCGTGATTGCCCCACACGGTTTCGTGGCTACCGTCACCCAAATCTGACCGGGGTTAAAACTCGTGCATTTCGATCAGATAATCAAAAATAAGTTTTCTACCATATAATTATATTAATAAAAATGCACTAAAGCTAATTCGAAACATTTTACAACTCATATTTGTCTGTTTGGCATTCACCTAACAGAATGCAATCAACCCATAGGTTCACAAACCCCAAATCTCCCATGTGTCTCACCTATCAAAACAGAGATTGTGTTTTCTTAAAGCATGGAAGAGAAAATATCCTATTTTCCAAATTACAAATCTTGTCTAAATTTAGGCAAAGAGGAGAACGAAGGCCGGAAGTTATCGCTAGCTCATGAATCAGAGATGCACTTGTCATACATTGCGGCAGACTCCCTACGTCTGGAGTATTATTTATAGAAGGTTAGGCAAGACTCAGTGTGGCCGCTAACTGATTGCTGCAGAGCTACTCATCAACATAAGGTTCCAAACAGTGAAAATTATAACGGTAGATTAATTCAGTTATTTCAGGCAAAAATATTGCGTTAACATACACCACTTAATGTCAAGAAATTGAATCTCTTTAAACCAGAGTCTGATCCAATTAATTAAGAAAAAAAGTTTTTTTGACGGAAATAAAGAGCAAACTAAAACTTAAAACGAACAAAAAGTGTTACTTCGCAGTTTATGCAAGATATATCTGCAATAATGGTTCAAATAAACTGACTCGTGATGTAGAATACTGAAAAGCTAGCGCTTTACTGAAAACAGATATTCCTTGAGGTTTTGAGAGAACTGAAATTACAAACAAAAATTTACTGATTTCATTAAAAAAATTACTGATGGCCGGTGAAAAACCATTGAGAGCCTAAAATTCCTAAAATAAAAGCCCCAAACTGGCAATTCGTCTCTCTTTTTTCTTTCCCTAGAGACATTTTGTAAACAGTTACCTAAATTGAATTTATGGAAAATAAAACATTTTTGCTATTTCAAACTTCTAAGACCTGATTAAAATGAAAAATTACACACAATTATGTTGACCTAATTAGCTCCCCATGAAATTATTTACCGTGCATCACAGCCTTCAACATTGTTAAAGTTTTAATAATTCAATAATTTTCTGTGCAAATTTAGTTACATGCCTTAATGTACGAAGTATGTACGAAGCTACCCTAATTTTGATGGAAGCCACTAGAGAGTTTCCATACTTCATTCTTAATTGGCATGGAAAGTTTTCCTAAATAGGTGTTGAACGACAAACTTTCAAAATACGTCTATTTTAACAAAATAGTCATTTTGGCTGTTAACGTGAGTAAAAGACGAATTATTATTATAAAGTGATGTTGAACAAAAAGAAATAAGATGAGCACCAAATATCACTTAGACATAGAATATTTCCAAATTTCCACTTCAAAACCTACAGGAGATGATAACATGGGCGCCCATATGGGGGGGCAGGGGGGGCTCTTGTCCCCCCCTGGCTGAATGATACGGCTGTCTTGTTATATTTTTGTTCTGAGATTTCTATTATATAGAAATAAAAGTAGCAATTAGACGAAGTTTGCCCCCCCCCCTGGAATTCAGCGTATGGGCGCCCATGGATGATAATACGGTCGGTGTTACGCCATAAGATCTTGAATGTCATTTTCACCATTCTGAGATAATAGCCAAAAGATGCTTGCTAAACTGTCTCAAAGGGGGTTATGTCTAAATCAACACATACCTGGAGAGTTTGAATACATTTTCTTTCTAATCCTTCTTATTTTACAAATCTCTAAGGGTGAAATTGCCAAATACACCTGTTAAGTTCGGCAACGATGATAGAGTCTTATCTAAAACAAAGAGTGTATTTTTGTTGGACGAGGATGTACGCACAACTCATACTGTTATACTTTTTCACTGGAATACCCTTTAAACTCAGGATTCGATCATGTAAATACTGCATAGATTCACTAAATATTATGGAATGCATCTGTCGAAAAATAAATGAAATGATCTTTGGCAGTCATTGCGCTAGTGCTACCGACGTCAATCGGCATCACAATCATGGCTGGTTTCTCGAACCTGTTGTGATGTATACTCAGTGTTGCCACCGTCAGTAGGATTTTACTAGATCTAGTAAAAAAAATAATCTTGTAAATTTAGAGGATCTAGTAAATTTCTTGAAATCTAGTAAAAAGTCATGATTTATAAGCACTCTATCTAAGCACTAAGGACTCCATCACCTGAATTGCTTCGTGATTATGAGTTGTAGCTGTTTTTCATCGTTGATTGTTTTTTACTTTTTCAATATATCTGAATTTTATGACCTGAAGAATCCAAGCAGAATCACCAGCAGAACTTCCAGAGTCCAAGATTCCAGACTATTGGTGACGTCTTGCATACACCGCATCTGAAATAGGAAGCCTATCTAGTAGTACATCCAAATAATCCAAAAAAAAGAATTTTTGAACTTATAAGTTTCCGGAATTTTCAATGCTGCTATGAAAACGAAAGAAAAGAGGAAAAGAGAAAACAAGAACAAAAAAGGGAAAAAAATTGTGAAAATCCTGTTGATTATCCTCCTATAGTAAAAATCGATTGTTGATGGTGCGCCATCGCGCACTATCAACTTTAGTTGTCTTTGAAAAAACAGATTTTGGAAATCATTTTTTTTTAAATTCATAGGAAACGGTATTGAAGGGCAATATACCTTTTAAGTAATATGATCGTTTGAAAGTCATTTTATTTTATTTTTCTCTATCCTCTGACAAGTTTCACAAAGAGTTAAGCTTTAAGGCTAAAAATATAGATCTTCGAAAGTTGCTTCCAATCAGAAAGGCCTTTGAGAGCCACAAAATTATTTCTAGTAGGAAGCAAACAGCGAGTAGATTATACGTTCTACATACTTGTTCATGTACATACATTACGTTGTGCATAGGATAGCTTTTCTTATTATTCTATCAACTACGTTTTTGATTTATAAACTTTTAATTTAACTCTCGTATTTTTAGACCTTCCTACGTAAAGAAAGCTCCATTACAGGGATAGAAGAATTCTGAGTTTTTTTTTGTTTTTTTTTTACTTTGGTCGCTGTCATCCCACCTTTTTCCTTAATATGCTGTCAAATCCTTCCTGCGATATGGGAAATTTCAAAATGACGTAAAAACAATTGACAATATTTACACTGTAAACGTTCTTGGCTGTTTTAGATGCGTCAACTGGGCAATAAATCTTGTGTTAAAATATGCAGAGATTATTGAGAAATGATAAACGGTAAAACCTGTAACTGAGAATCAAACAGTTCGTGGTAACGAACTGTAAGTAAGGAGCGACCCGGCTCAATGGTAACCGAAACTCTAGAAAAAGGGGTTTTTGATACCAATAGATATATCAAAAGAATCAGATTTCAATGCTGATTTCAAATATATAACTTTCATTAAGTTTAGTGCTACCCATCAAAAGTTACGCCCCTGAGAAAATTTGGCTGATTTTCAAAAAAAGGGGGAAAGACCCCCTAAAAGCTATAGAACCTTAATGAAAATCACACCATCATATTCAGCGTATCAGAGAACCCTACTGTAGAGTTTTCAAGCTCCTATCTTCAAAGATGTGGAATTTTAGATTTTTGCGAGTAGAAAGATAACTGATGCATGTTTATTTGTTTTTTTTTTTCCCCAGGGGTGATCGAATCGACCCAGTGGTCCTAGAATATCGTGGGAGGGCTCTTTGGAACGGAAATTAAAAGTTCTAGTTCCCTTTTTAAGTGACCAAAAAAATGGAGGGCAACTAGGCCCCCTCCCACACTTATTTTTTTTCCCAAAGTCACCCGATCAAAATTTTGAGATAGCCATTTTGTTCAGCATGGTCGAAAATATGATAAATATGTCTTTTAGGGTGACTTAATCTCCTGAAGTTCCCAGAGGGTGGGATAAAAGTTATGAAATTTACCCATTGTTAACATATAGTTTTGTTTTTTGGAAGTATAAATAATTTTTCTGGAGGTTTTTTTTTGGGGTTGTGGGAGGGATGGGTGGGTCGGTGGTTATGTTGGAGGATCTGTTCATGATGGAAGTTTTTATGGGGGAAGGGAAATTGCCATGAAGGGGGAGCCGGACTTGCCAGCATTATTTATTGGGTGTTGGGAAGTATCCAACAATTTTCAGGACGCATTTTTTCTGGGGGGGGGGGGGGGCTAGAGAGGGGGAGTAATCTGGATAAAATTTACTGGGAGGTTTTTTCTTTGGGGTAAAGTACAGTTCAATGAAGGGGGCGCCGGATTTACAAGCATTAGAAATTAAATCGATCATTAGACGATCAGAAATTAAATAAAAAAAAAAGTTTTTTCAACTGAAATGTAAGAAGGAATATTAGAACTTAAAACGAACAGAAATTATAACGTATGTTAGGAGGTTCTCCCCCAAGTCAATACCTCGCTCTTTACGCTACAGTTTTTTTTAGTGCTTTCAAAAGAGCTATCTATTCTAATTAAACGGCCTTTTTGATTCAGGGGTTTGTGAATCAAAATTTTTTTTAACTTTTAGCGTAAAGAGCGTGGTATTGATTAAGGGTAGAACCCCCTCATATACGTAATAAAATATACATAATAAAAAAAAAACAATAAAAAAACAAGCGATACGGCTCAATAGTAATCGAAACTTTTAAAAACGGAATTTTGATGTCAATAAATATATCAAAAGAATGTGTTTAGAATGCTGATCCTAAATATATAAATTTTATTAAGTTTAGTATTACTCATCAAAGGCTACAGGCCTGAGAAATTTTACTCGATTTTTTAAAGAGGGGGGAAACATCCCCTACAAGTGAAAGAATTTTAATAAAAATCACACCGTCAGATTCAGCGTATCAGAAAACCCTATTACATAGGTTTCAAGCTCATATCTGCAAAAATCTGCAACTTTGTATTTTTTCCCAGAAGAAAAATATACGAATATAGAAGTTAGTTACGTAAGTTAATTTGTAAAGACATCCATTTAGCAAAAGAAAAGTAAAATTTTTATGCAAATAAGAGCTGCATTAACTAAAAAACGATCCGAAATTAAATAAAAGAAACAATTTTTTTAAACTGAAAGTAAGGAGCGACATTAAAACTTAAAACGAACAGAAATTATTCCGTATATGAAAGGGGCTGTCCCTCCTCAACGCCTCGCTCTTTACGCTAAAGTTTGACTCTGTCTCACAACTTTATTTTTTAAAACAATAAAAAACTTTAGCGTAAAGAGCGAGGCGTTGAGGAGGGGACAGCCCCTTTCATATACGGAATAATTTCTGTTCGTTTTAAGTTTTAATGTCGCTCCTTACTTTCAGTTTAAAAAACTTGTTTTTTTTATTTAATCACGTACTTAAATCGGAGCAGACGCTTTTAACATCTTAGTGAGCGTTTATTAGCCGTCAGAACTCTGCTTATTTCAGTGTAAAAACTTTATCTCTAATTCCTTCCTCCCGAATTTTATTGCTCATGCACTTCTGTGCTATAGAACTAAAGCTTGCCAGATTTGTAAAGATGTTATCTGACCGAAAATCAAGAAACAGTCTTTCGGCTCAAAATATTAAAAAGTTAAAAAAAAATAAAAAATTCTTTTTTAGAGTTTTGGGTACTATTTGGCCTAACCTAACTTAATTTTTTCTCTTTAAATACTAATTTAATTAGTTAGAGTTTTTTCGCTTAATTAGGTCATATTTCTGCATGTCTTGGGGAATGAAGGATCCTTGTTGTTAAGGTTCATAGAAATTATCAAACAGTTCGTGGTAACGAACTGTAAGTAAGGAAGCGATACGGCTCAATAGTAATCGAAACTTTTAAAAACGGAATTTTGATGTCAATAAATGTATCAAAATAATGTGTTTATAATGCTTATTATAAATATATTAATTTTATTAAGTTTATTTTTACTCATCAAAGGCTAAGAGCCTGAGAAAATTTACTCGATTTTTTAAAGAGGGGGGACACATCCCCTACAAGTGAAAGAATTTTAATTAAAATAACACCGTCAGATTCAGCATATCAAAAAACCCTATTACATAGGTTTCAAGCTCATATCTGCAAAAATCTGCAACTTTGTATTTTTTTGCCAGAAGAAAAATATACGAATATAGAAGTTAGTTACGTAAGTTAATTTGTAAAGACATCCATTTAGCAAAAGAAAAGTAAAATTTTTAAGCAAATAAAAGCTGCATTAACTAAAAAACGATCAGAAATTAAATAAAAAAAACAAGCTTTTTAAACTGAAAGTAAGGAGCGACATTAAAACTTAAAACGAACAGAAATTATTCCGTATATGAAAGGGGCTGTCCCCTCCTCAACGCCTCGCTCTTTACGCTAAAGTTTGACTCTGTATCACAACTTTATTTTTTAAACAAATAAAAAACTTTATCGTAAAGAGCGAGGCGTTGAGGAGGGGACAGCCCCTTTCATATACGAAATAATTTCTGTTCGTTTTAAGTTTTAATGTCGCTCCTTACTTTCAGTTTAAAATACTTGTTTTTTTTTATTTAATTAAATTACAGATCAGATGGCATTTTTAGTTAAGAAAAATCACGAATGAAGAAGTTATACTAAATGATATATTGAGTTGACTATCTTACGGTTGGTTGATACCTCGGCTAATGCAAAAATTCAGAAGGATGGGCTGCATACTATGTTCATAGTTTCTACTAATTCTAACGGAGATTTGTGACAACAAAAACTAGATTATACACAAAGGTGTAAAACAAAATAACAAGCCCCTCTAGCTATGCATGTAGAGCATGCGACTCTCAATTTTATGTCCGAGGGATTAGAAAGTTTTGACTCGTGTTGATTGGTAAAGAATTTGATTGAAGGGAGGGAAAGTTTATTCGTAAATGAATGTTTCCAGAGTTACAGTTTTGATTATTCTAATCTCTTTTGTCACACGGTGGTAGAGGGGGGGGCAAGTGCAAAGTTTCGGGCACAGTTCTATTATGGGGGCGAGGAAGCGACTTTTAATTTTATGTTGGGTGGGGGCAAAACAGTGTTTATCCAATCCTCTCAAAAAAGTATACGCCACGATTTTTCTATTCACGCTACTTGTCTGACAGACCTTGCTGCAAGTTATAGTTTATTCGGTTACCAGAGCTGCTTTTGTGGTATATCTTCAGGTCTAGTTCAAGCGACTCGCTCGAAGAAAGGTATTCCTGTTTTGTGTTAGTTTTAGATATCTATCCAATCGAGATGTTGGATGGGTACTTATGTATTATAGCGACTTCACTCAATTACTTGATCTGAGTGGAACCGTTTTGTCTGTGTGCAATTGGCTCCAATTAGCCCAGTCTTAGTGAGAAAACCATGATTTTGGTATATTTTAATTATATACATGGTATATAGAGGTCGTTAGGTTAGGTTTGGATAGATACTTAATATAATGCGTTCTGGGCGGCCTGCTTCCCATGATTCTTTGTTATAGTTTTCATAATTGTGTTACTAAAGTATTGTATTTTCGTCATATTTAGGTATTTCATTAGGATTAACCTAGCTTTACTTCTTGAGTGTGGTCGCTATAATACATAAGTACCGTTCGATGACCCGAAAATGTACTTTGCTGTTGACTCAACATAATTGTAAGAACTGATTGTCGTTACTTTATCACTAGTAAGTGACATTTTTCTGTTTTGTGGTCGTTGGAGGATCAAGTGAGTTCTGGGAAATTACATATGCACTAGAAAAATACGTTGGCATGAACAAAAATGTAAACTCTTGTGACGAGTCTCTGAAAATACTGGTAAAAAGTGGGATAGCGTTATATAGGCCTACGCCGCGTGCCTTCCCTTTTGGGCAATAAATTTGGCTATTTTATTGCTGTATGATATATTGCGAGTGCTAAAGGATATTCGATAATTTTCTTGTTATTCGTCTTTCTGAGATTCAAAAAAAAAAAAAAAAAAAAAAAAAAAAAAAAAAAAAAAAAAAAAAAAAATTGGAAGTTTTTCCAACTGAAAGTAAGGAGCAACAATAAAACTTAAAAAAAAAATAGTTAATTATGTGCATAGGTTGCACCCTAGATGTTCAATAAACTTGATCAAAAGCTTCCGTCAATCAATTGATTAAAGAATGATTGACCATCTAGGAACCTGTTTGACGCTTGAGTCAAGCGTTGACGATGAAGTCTGAATGACTCAATCGGTTCTTAGACGGTCAATCATGCTTTAATCAATTGATTGACGTAAGCTTTTGATCAAAATGATTGACTGTCTAGGGTGTCCTTAAAGGCCATACGACTTATATGTTTTATTTTTTTTCCAGAGGCCCTTCATATGGGAGGGGTCATCGTATAAACGTCTTAGGGGGGCTCGTTCGATTGGAAATCGAGAGTTCTAGTGCCCTTTTTAAGAGTCAAAAGTGATCGAAGGGCAACTAGGCCTACCCCCTCACTTCCTTTCTTCCCAAATACATCTGATAAAAAAATTTAAGTAGCCATTTTGTTACAAATAGTTCAGAGATCATATAACAAAACTCCGGGGTCGACACAAGCCCCCAGGGCCCGGGGGCAGGCGTTGTAATTTATACCCTGTGGGCAAATATGGTTCTTATAGAAGGGATGCTCGTAAAAACTTCAGAGAGGGCTCATTTGATTGGAAATTAAAAGTTGTGGTTCACATTTTTAGAGTGAAAAGATATCGAAGGGTAATTAGCTCCCCCCCTCACACTCTTTTTCCCCAATTGCATCAGACAAAATTTTGAGATAGCCATTTTGTTAAAAATAGTTCAAAGGTCAGATGACATAACTCCGATGTCGACACGACCCTCCCCCCCCCCCCGGGCCCGGGAGCAGGCGTTGTAAGTTATGCCCTTGGGGCATATAAGGTTCTTACGGAAAGGATACTCGTATAAACTTCAAAGAGGGCTCATTTGATTTGAAACTGAAAGTTCTAGTTCCCTTTTTATAAGTCAAAACTGATCGGAAAGAAACTACCCCCCCCCCTGTCACGCCCTTTTCTCCAAATGCATCATATGCAAATTTTGAGATAGTCATTTTGTTAAAAAGTGGTTCAAGGGTCAGATAACAAAATTTCCCATGTCAACACAACCCCCATTTTGTTAAAAATAGTTCAAACATGAGATAATAAGAAGTCCGAGGTTGGCACAAACCCCCAGAGCCCGTGTACAAGTGTTTTACGTCATGCCCCGGGATATATAAGGTTTTTATGTAAGGAGAAGTCGTATAAACTTCAGAAGTGGCTCATTTGATTGGAAATTGAAAGTTCTTGTTTACTTTTTATGAGTCAAAATGGATCGGAGGGCATCTACACCCCCGCCCCTCCCACATGTACTGTTTTTTCCAAATGCGTCCGATCAAAATTTTGAGATTGCCAGTTTGTTGGAAGTAGTCAAGCGATCAGATAACAAAATCTTCGGGCTCAACATACCCCCCCAGAGCCCGGAGGAAGGTCTTTAACTTATGCTGCGAGGGCATATAATGTTTTAATGGAAGAGGTGGTCGTATAAAATTTGGAGGGTACTCAAATAAGGCACCACCTAGCATTAAATCCGACCCTTAATAGCTTCATATTTGCAGTACAAATGGGAATTTTCATAATCGAAAGTGATCAAAAAGTAAAAACCCCTCCCCCCCCCACCCCCGCCTTGTGCCTTTTCCCCCCAAATGCATCTTATAAAAATTTTGAAATAGCCATTTTGTTCAAAATAATCTAAAATTCAAATTACCATAATTTAAGGGTTGAGAAATCCTCCATAGCCCCCGTGGCAAGGATTGTAATTTATGTAAGTTGCCTATTATTAAAATATAAGGTTTTTGCGGAAGGGGTGATCGTATTAACTTTGGAGGGGACTTGTTTGATCGGACATTGAAACTTTTGTTCTTTTTTAAGAGTCAAAAGTGATCAATTGGCAACTAGCCCAAAATTATATGTGTCTTGAACAGTCTTGGAAAGTATAAACAAAATCAAATTGAATATTTGATATATAATGATATTAATTGTTGAAAGATCCATCCGTTCAAGGTTTTTCTTTTCACTGAAATTTTATTTCCATTTTCAATGTTGTAAGAACTGGAAAAGAAAACATTTGTAATATGCCTATAATTCGTTTTCAGTGGAGCGCCAATGACGCTGTAGGCTTTAGATTTTTACAGCTAAGGAAGGGGCAGTATCCAAACTCTTGTTTTTAGTGCAACTACATTCGTCTTGTACAATCTCGGAAATAATTAATAAATTAAACTGAATATTTGATCTATTTTGATATTAGTTGTTGAAAGCTCATCAGTTCAAAACTTTACTGTAGTTTTAGTATTTATTTTCAATATTAAGTGCAAAAGAAAATATTTATAATAGGCATATAATTCGTTTTCAGTAAACCAGTGACGCAGTAGATTTTAGACTTTTGGAGTGAGAGAAGGAGGCGATCCCCAAACTCTTGTTTGTCAATATTTTTGTTCGTTTCAGGCTTGATTTGCATATTCAATTTAAGTTTCACTCGTTTTAAGATATATTTATTCATTTATATTAGTATCTATTGTATGTTTGTTTGCATGTAGTGTTTATTTAATTTCTCTTCGTTTTAGGTTTAATTTATACTTAATAGCAAAATAATTTTTTTCGTTCTAAGCTTGTTTTGCATATTCAATTTAAGCATTACTTGTTTTAAGATTTACTTATTCATTTATATTATTACTTGTTGTGTATTTTTTTTTTGCTCTGATTGTTTATTGAATTTCTGTTCGTTTTGGGTTTCATTTATTCTTTAACAGTATTTTCTGGTCGTTTTTAGTTTTAATTTATCAGGTGTTTGTATCTATGAGCTTATGTTTAAAATGGCCTTTAATTTTCTTCAAAAACTTCTTTTACGTAAAGACTTTTTTTTAACTAATTCTAAATAAATGGCCCTTGTGTTTCAGGAATCTTTCTCAACGAATTAGGACAAAAAGTTGAACCTTAGCGGAAAGAGTGAGGTTTTGCAGAGGGGACAGCCCCCCTCATATACGGAATAATTTCTCTTCGTTTTAAGTTATAATGTTGCTCCTTACTTTCAGTTGAAAAAACTTGTTTTCTTTTTAAATTCAATTTCTGACGGTTTTCCAGATGATGTTTGGAAAGCCCGACACTCCTCCAGGGAAAATTCCTTTCCTCCACTAAAAATTCTTTAATGGAAAGTTACTCCCACGTAAAACAGACTTTTCGAAAAATTTCTTGCAGACAATTCGGTCTGACATTTTTTTTACCATCCTTTAATTTGAAAAAGACTTTAATTTCTGATCGTTTTTCAAGTCATGTGGAAAATCCTCCTCTATGGAAAATATCCCGAACCCCTCCTCTCTAGGGGAAAGTTGCTCCCCCGGGAAAATACCCTATGGAGAATTTCTACCATCCCAAATTTCCCCTTAACTGAAGAATTTATTGCTTGGAAAAATATTCCCTAAAGAAAAAATTCTCCAGAAAATCCCAACCTCGCTGAAAATTTCCCCCGAACAATTCCCCTGGAAAATTTCCACATGGAAAATTGAGTTGGCAAAGAGAAAGTAAGTCTCGTAAAAAGAATTTTGTATAGAAATTCTTGCAAATACCCCCAGTAGAAGATTTATCCTGGAAAGTTGACCCTGAACAACTGACCCCTGGAAGGTGACCCCGAAAAATTCTCCCTATGGAACCCCCCTTCCCTAGCAGAAAATTTTCCCCTGCCCCGAAAAATGCCCGTATACTTCCCATTAGCCAATACAATACATAAAAATTGGGCAAATTTGCGAAATCAAAGCCCTTTCCCCAGAGGCTGGGGGTGGGGGTCATGTTATCCTCAAAGGCATAGTTATTGGGCCTTTCAACTATGCTGAACAAAATCGTTATATCAAATATTTTCGACGTAACACCTTATATTAGGTATTGTTTTCTTAAACTATACTGCAGTTCTGTGACGAACACATAAACTTTCAAATGGGAATAAATCCATTTATTTTCATTGTCTAAAAAAAATGGATTTATGCCCATTTGAAAGTTTGTTTGGTTATCTCAAAATTCTGATGAGGTGACTTTGGGGTAAAAGGAGGCGTGGAAGGGGTCTAGTTGCCCTCTAAAGTTTTTGGCTACTTAAAAAGGGTACAGGAACTTTTAATTCTATTTGGATGAGTCCTCTCTCGATATTCCAGGACTATTTGGTCGATTTGATCACACCTGTGGAGAACACACACACAAAAAAAATTGACACGCTTGAAACCTTCTAGCTTTTTCTCAAATTGGCAAATATTCTCTGGCTCGTAGATTTAGGTTAGCAAGACTAAACGTAATGAATCGTATACACTTGGAATCAGCATAAAAAGACAATTCTTTTAATGCATCTGTTGATATCAAAATTCCGCTTTTAAAGTTTCGGTTATTATTGAGCCGAGTCAATCGCTACTTGCAGTTAGTTACCACGAACTATTCAACTTATCTGGCTTCTTCAGAAGCCAAATTGAACCCAAACAAGGAAAACAAAATCAAGGCATTTGAACAAATAAATACAATACTGGTTTTAAAGGTTCTTGAAGGTATTTCGGCTCTCGATATGCTGGAAAACAATAAGTAGCAAAAATAATTTTCTGATGCATAGTTGAAGTTCTTGCTCATTTATTCCTTAGAAATTTCCACTGGAACATATTCCCTAGGGTCACTATGGCTCATTAACTTTTACTATGTCGCTCTTGTCGTTGGTTTTATATGTATGTGTTTACAAGTAATGCAATTACTAGAGTTAATTATAGGGGTTATTGGCGTTGATTCGCAGAGGTGTCGGGGAAGGGAGGGGGGAAGAAGTGCATTTTGCGAAATCTAGAGGGTCAAGTTTGTTATCTTTTTAATATGGATACTAGCAAATGCGTTTTTAAAAATCTAAAGAGAATCTTGGGGAGTAAATACACTTCCCTGCCCCCTCCATCGACCCCAATTAATGGGGTCGACGTCTCTGACTGTGATAAAATCACAGTCAAAGATGGGAATCATAACTTGAATATGTTTATTAAGTCAAGTAGGCTATACTACATTTTATTACCTGAATAGTTCATGATTTGAAATCATGCAGAATTAACTGCTTTGATACTATCAAATTGTATGTTAACATCAATATTAAATTGTAATCTTTTGCTCTGTATAGAGCAAAAGATTGTACAAGCTAAAGTTTGACTCTTCCCCCTGTCCTGTGCTTCAAGAGCAAACACTCTAACGCAAGAGCAATGTAACAAAAGTTATTTTTTGTTGTACAGCACCTCAAAAATGGAAGGGCCTATTTGCTCGCATTTGCTCTGAACAGTAAAACCTTCAGTTCTAATGTTTTCAAACGAAATTAGTAAATAAAACACTTGCAGTTAGTAACTGGCTATGTTTTGGAACTCCAAAATGATTTCAGTGAAACAGTTTTTAAATGTTAGTGTAAAGAATGGGGTTGAGGGTGCGGTTCATAACTTAGGTTTCTTTATTTACGGCATTTTCAAAGGGTTATTACGCTGGCAGTCACAAAAGGTCAGTGAATTCGCCTACGTTATTTTGAGTTTTTCAGGTTCCGGATACTCTTTCACACTAATACGTACCTTCTTACACTAGTGGGTATCCATTCACTTAAGTTACGTTGACCTGAGATGTCAAAGACGCGGAAACGAGATAACGTTGACCGAGATGAAAGGCAAACGAGATAGGCGCATCAACTTAGGCTTGGGGTGAAGGAAGCATTTCCCCCGTTCCTTACATTTTGAAAAATAGCCTTTTGGGGGGATCTAATCGAAATTACTGTTTTGTTGTACATTCTACTCTCGATAGCTCGAACCTTGATATCTCGAATTGTTTTTAATATCCTTTGAAAAAAAACCTATCTAAGTCGAAAAAAAAATGTATAACTCGAAATAATTTTGCGGTGATATTTTACCTTTGTAAGTCGAAGTGACCCGAAAATTACCTCTATAACTCGAAATTCAGTAGATAATTCATCATTTGGTTTTCACTTCACCTCCACAATTAAAAGTTTACCTCTGTATCTGGAAGTTTTTTCGACGGACCTCTGTTAGTCAAAACCCCGGTATGCAGGTTGCAACGTGTAAACTTTGATATGCATTAATTTTGTTTAACATATTTTTTTATAAGGTTCAGTTAATGTTCATCTGCGTATTTCCTAGCAAACTAAATTTATTATTGACATTTGAAAATCAAGTCTTAATATTTGAAAGTAAATTCTTGATATGCCATGTCTATAATAGTCTAATAAAGTTATTCTTAACTTTAAATTTGCTGTAGAGAGCAAATTTAGATATTTTGTCCCTCTGTAATTCAAATTTTATGTAGAATGACTTCTGCAACTTATACTATGCATAACGCGAACTATACGTAACTCGAAGAAAATTTTGGTCTCGTGAATTTTGGGTTAGCGAGAATCGACTGTATTTTTCTTGGAAAATTGGAAAAGACGACAAAATTACCCCCGCCCCCCCCCCTCCTTGGCTTTAAAAAATACATTTTACCTCCTACATTGACGCCACTGCACGTAAGGCTATGTGAGAGGCTTCGCTTAGCTATGTGAAAGAATCATTAGTCTTCGAAGCATTTTCATGTTAAGGAGTTTGCGTCCTACTGTAATAAAGTATCAGAGGCAACGCATTAGCGTTGCCTATAGTAAAGGCCATACGGCTCCAATGTTTAATTATTTATTCAGTTTTTTCCTCAGAGGCACTTCATATGGAAGGGGTCGTCGTAGAAACTTCAAAGGGGGCTCATTCGATTGGAAATCGATAATTCTACTGCACTTTTTAATAGTCGAAAGTGATTGGAGGGCAACTAGCTCTCCCCCCCCCCCCACGCCCATCATTCTCCCAAACGCATCGAATCAAAATTTTGAGATAGCCATTTTGTTCAGCTTAATTGATTTCCAGATAGAAAATATGTTTTTTGAGGAGGACACTCCCCCACAACCCTCGGGGCAAGGGTTTTAAGTTATGCTCTCGGGGCATATAAGGTTTTTATAGAAGGCATTGTCGTAGAAACTTCAATACAGACTCATTCGATTAGAAATTCAAAGGACTGGTGCCCTTTTTAATAGTCGAAAGTGATTGGAGGGCAACTAGCCCCCCCCACCGCCCATCATTCCCCCAGACAAATCCAATCAAAATTTTGAGATAGCCATTTTGTTCAGCGTAGTTGATTTCCTGATAGAAAATATGTTTTTGAGGAGGATACTCCCCCACAACCCTCGGGGCAAGGGTTTTAAGCTATGCCCTGGGGGCATATAAGGT
Source organism: Artemia sp. Qi Xiang Cuo (assembly GCF_049724085.1). Classification (NCBI taxonomy): domain Eukaryota; kingdom Metazoa; phylum Arthropoda; class Branchiopoda; order Anostraca; family Artemiidae; genus Artemia; species Artemia sp. Qi Xiang Cuo. The sequence continues at coordinate 43,766,876 of NC_142807.1, read as the reverse complement.
TTTTATAGAAGGCGTTGTCTTAGAAACTTAGAAAAAGGCTCATACGACTGGAAATTCAAAGGGCTAGTGCCCTTTTTAATAGTCAAAAGTGATTAGAGGGCAGCTAGACCCCCCACGCCCATCATTCCCCCAAACACATCCAATCAAAATTTTGAGATAGCCATTTTGTTCAGCGTAGTTGATTTCCAGATGGAAAATATGTTTTTGAGGAAGACATTCCCTCACAATTCTCAGGGCAAGGGTTTTAGGTTATGCCCTGGGGGCATATAAGGTTTTTAGAGAAGGCTTTGTCATAGAAACTTCAAAAAAGGCTCATTCAAATGAAAATTCAATGAGCTAGTGCCCTTTTCTAATAGTCTAAAGTGATTGGAGGGCCACCAGACCCACCCACGCCCATCATTCCCCCAAACGCATCCACTCAAAATTTTGAGATAGCTATTTTGTTCAGCGTAGCTGATTTCCAGATAGAAAATATGTTTTTGAGGAGGACACTCCCCCAGAACCCTCAGGGCAAGGGTTTTAAGTTATGCCCTGGGGGCATATAAGGTTTTTGTAAAAGGCGTTGTCGTAGAAACTTCAGAAAAGGCTCATTCGATTGGAAATTCAAAGGGCTAGTGCTCAAATCACCTCTACTTCTGGGAAAGATGGCAAAGTATGTTCTGGCCTTGGGAAGGCACAGGGGTTTTGAGCCTTACTTTTGTCTCAAAAATTTGTTTTGTAGAAAGTTTTTTCATTTAATTTCTGGTCGTTTTTCTTTTTAATAGTCAAAAGCACAGCAGACAGAATATAGCAGTATGATCATTCTCTATCTCTCCCATTATAAAAACCCGGACAGGGGTGCGAGTGGAAAGAAACAGGCTAAACAAGCTAAGGCAGAAAGAAGTGGGAGGAGCTTTTTGTTCACGATGACCAGAAATGATCTGCGATAAGCTTACTGGTATATTCAGAAACAGGCTAAACAAGCTAAGGCAGAAAGAAGTGGGAGGAGCTTTTGTTCACGATGACCAGAAATGATCTGCGATAAGCTTACTGTCTATAAACTGTGGTCAAAAGTGACTGGAGGGCAACTAACCCCCCTGTAAACTTTGGAAGTGGGTTTTTCTGGGTTGAAACCAGTAATTAAATTCTAAGTATATGTCAAAAGGTCCATTTCCTAGTCAAATCCCATTTCCTTGATAACTAAATTAATTGACAGATTAAAACTAGAGCAGTTCTGTCAAATGTCCGGATGTGTATCTGCATATTGTGTTGAATATAAATTACCAATTTAGATTATTTGAGTCAGTTCTAATTCTGTATCTGTCCTCGCCATATGTACATTCACTGTATTATATGTACAAATAAACATTTTATACTCTAAAAAAAAACTATGTGATGGTTAGAGATTCTAGACATCCTCCACCGGTAGAACCCAGATAATAGGCCAACGCTACCATAAGGCCCCAAAGAGAAGAAGTCACACTTTACAGAGAGGTAGATAATTCACAGAGAAGTGAACACAGAAACTTTACAAAGTGGTGCAGCGGTTTTTGCCGGAGAGGATTGCAGTTAACATTTTCTTTTGAGGCCCGTCACCTACAAGATTGCAGTTAACATTTTCTTTTGAGGCCCGTCACCTACAGTGTCGTCGTTCCAGTTCAGTTCCAGTTCAGTTCCAGGTTCCAGTTCAGTTCAAGTTTCAGTTCAAGGTTCCAGCTTCAGTTCCAGTTCAAGGTTTCAGTTTCAGTTCAAGGTTCCAGCTTCAGTTCAAGTTCAGTTCAAGTTTCAGTTCCAGGTTCCAGCTTCAGTTCCAGGTTCCAGGTTCCCGCTTCAATTTAAGGTTCCCGCTCCAGATTCCATTTTTTTTTTTTTTAAGTGAAGAACGTCGAACGAAAATTTACGAAAGTAAGTCATGCATTTTAAGTTCGCACGCGAGTAGGAAATCTGTTAGGAGTGTTGAATAGCGATTTTTCCTTGTTTTTACAGCGTTGACTTAATTAATTTGTTTTACTAATATTTTTTTCTCGTTTAAAATGAGCGCAATTCCAATTTTAGATCCTTCAGATCCTGAATTTGACAAAGATATTGCTTCATCCTTTTTGAAATAAATAAGAAGTAAAGGTTTAAATATCCCTTTCAATTTTGATTCTTCAAGTCGGGATTATAATCCCACTTCAATCGTAAAATTTTTGACTACTGTGGGTAATTTAATGGCCAAAGAAAATGCCACTGTAAGAAGTAGTATAAATATGGGGGACAATCCTAAGGATGATATAACAGATACACCTATTGAGGGTAAAAGCAACAAGGAGAATTTGAATCAAAGAGTAACTGGGTCAGTAATGGATCCCCTGGGAAATATTCCAGTTCTTGAAAATGCAAAATTTATAAAACCTTTTTTTAGGCAATTGAGAAGGGTAAAAATATTGCTGGGCTGGTCAGACACGCAGGTGATAGATGCAGTACCGCTTAGAGTAACAGGGCCATTACTTAATTTTTTTGAGGATAGAGATTCCTCCAATATTATAAATTTAGAGGAACTTGAAAAGGAAATGACGCAGGCATATTTACCAGGAAAGACAGCTGGAAAGAAATTGAAAGATTTAGCTGAATTGAGGCAATCATCCAATGAAACAGTGTATCAGTTTTATAAGAGGGTGGAGATTGCCATAAAATCATATCGATCTGGGTATGGCGGATTAGTAGGTTTTTCTGATAGTATAGACCTGGATTGTTTTACTGAAGGCTCGAGACTAAATATTAAGAGATATTTATTAGAACACCAGGATGATTATAATTCACTTTTTGAACCCTATAAGATTGTGCAACGTTTTGAAGTTATTGGGAAATCAATTGGTGAAGAAAAGCAGGATTTATTGTCAGCCGCCGTAGATACTGAATCTTGTTGGACAGGACATAATGAAGAACTCCGTCAGAACTGGCCGGGCGTAAAACGTGATCAGGGGGATAGGTAGATTTTTTTTAAGGGCAGGATGTAGGGGTCATATTAGGAATTTAAGCAAAAATTTTAGGACAAAGGGGCGAACTATGGTTGACCGAGGGACCAGATAACTGATAATTTATTAGGAACCGATGTAATGAGGCGTTGTGTCGAGAGAGATGAGTCTGGTGAAGGGGCGGACGACGGTCGACCGAGGGACCAGGTGTTAACGGGTTCAGAGGATCCTGGGAAAAGAAGATCTGAGCGGTTAACGGGTTCAGAGGATCCTGGGAAAGGAAGCTCTGAGCTCCCATGGGCGAAGAAAGAGGTAGCCATTGGAGCAACAAACCTCGAAAACCCTTCAGGTTTCATACCATGGAAAATAGTCGACAGGGCGGAAAAGAGCGTGCCAGGAGTCGACAGGGCGCAAAAGAGCTTCTTACCAGAGAAGAAAATAGTCGACAGGGCGGAAAAGAGCGTGCCAGAAGTCGACAGGGCGGAAAAGAGTTCCGTACCAGAGAAAAAATAGTCGACTTGGCGGAAATGAGCGTGCCAGAAGTCGACAGGGCGGAAAAGAGTTCCGTGCCAGAGAAAAAAAATAGTCGACAGGGCGGAAAAGGGCGTGCCAGAAGTCGACAGGGCGGAAAAGAGTTCCGTGCCAGGGAAGATGACAGATAAAAATTTTGTGTCTTAGCTGTTGAATATTTTTTACGGCCTGTTTCTAAAAGAAAGTGTTCTTTATTGTGATCCGCAAGGACAAAGGGATCCCTAGAACAGTTAAAATAGTCTTGCCAAGTGTCCTAGTAGATTCGGCAATAAAACTGGCTCATGATCACTTACTCATTGGTGGTCACATGTCTATGGAGAAGACACTAGATCGAGTGAGCCATATCTTTGTATTTGATAGAATGGGTGCAAAAGCTCGAGAGTATTGAGAGAACTGTAATTTGTGCTTGCGTAGGAATACAATGCATCGGAACGTCAAACCTACGTTCGGAAAAAATGAAGAGCCGAAATACCCATTCCTTGTGTTTTCGGTGGACTCTGCTGGTCCCATGGGGGGCGCATTATGTGGGCCTACTGAAAACGGAAATTTTCATATTTTAGTTGGCGTTGACAATTTTTCAGAATTTTGTATCCTGAAAGCTGTGCCGAGGATACCAGCAGAAGCTATGTGTAATTTTCTTTGTGAATCAGTGATAGCATACTTTGGTCTTTTTGAAGTTTTGATCACTGATTCCCATCAGTCTTTCCGTTTGAATCTCATTTCACAGATGTGTGAAAAATTAAAAATTAAGCATCATTTTTCGTCAAGTTATAAACCTCCAGGTTATTATAGAGAGTATTGAAACAATTATAGAGATAAGGAGAGTAAGATGATTATAGAGATCATTGTGTTATTGCAGTATAAACGGTGTTGGGACTTGATGTCAAGTCAAAATGAGGAAGTAGCTAGTTTTTATGCTGATTAACTGGACAGGAGAAATTCCGTCTTTGAAATAGGAAAAATAAAAATATATAAATGACGAGTGAAAGATGCGTTACCAACTTTTCTCAAATGATGTATTTACTTCCTTTTGATATCTTATAAATAGTAAAAGAACCGAATAATTTGGAAAAAAAAGAATTAAAGCTTTGGTAAAAGGAAAGTAAAGGAAAATCTCATTGTGTTTCAGTTTAAGATTATCATTTTTGTTTAAGTGTTCTGTTCAAATTTAAGTTCTTTTAAAAGATATTCTGACGATGTCCAAATTTTTTTATTAGGTGTAGCTATGCGAATTTTATGCGAACTTAGCATAACAATATAAAGTGAAATGAAAGTGCCAATTGGGAAAAATATCTTGTGTCTTGTTGATTCAGTTTTAGTGTCAGTATTTTATTTTATGTTCTTGTTAATTGTACCTTTGTTTGAGGATAGAAAATCGTTTTTTTGAAAAAAAAAAGGTTTTGAAAGCCCCGTGGAAAATCTGTAAACTTTGGAAGTGGGTTTTTCTGAGTTGAAACCAATAATTAAATTCTAAGTATATGTCAAAAGGCCCATTTCCTAGTCAAATCCCATTTCCTTGATAACTATATTAATTCTGAATATTTGCTGTAATTCTTAGAAGTTGACAGATTAAAACTAGAGCAGTCCCGTCAAATATCCGGATGTGTATCTGCATATTGTGCTGAATATAAGTTAACAATTTAGATTATTTGAGTGAGTTCTAATTCTGTATCTGTCCTTGCCATATGTACATCTACTGTATTGTATGTATAAATAAACATTTTAGACTCTAAACATAAACTATGTGATGGTTAGAGATTCTAGATATCCTCCACCTATAGAACCCAGATAATAGGCCAACGCTATCATAAGGCCCCAAAGAGAAGAAGTCTCACTGTACAGAGAGGTAGATAGTTCACAGAGAAGTGAACACAGATACTTTACACCCCTCTCACGCCCATTTTTCCCCAATCAAAATTTTGAGATAGCCAATTTTTTTAAACGTAGTTTTAAGTTCTGGAAATTAGGTCTTTGAGGAAGACAACTCCCCCACAGCCCTCAGGGCAAGGGTTGTAAGTTATGCCCTGGGGGCACATAAGGTTTTGTATAGACAACGTTGTCGTAGAAACTTCAGAAAGGGCTCATTCGATTTGAAATTTAAATGGCTAGTTCCCTTTTTAATAGTCGAAAGTGATTCTAAGGCAACTAACACCCCTTTCACGCCCACCATTTTCCAAAACACATCGAAGCAAAATTTTGATATAGCCATTTTGTTCAACGTAGTTGAAACTTCTGGAAATTATATATTTGAGCATGAACCCCCCGCAGTCTTCAGGGGCAAGGGTTATAAGCTATGCCCTGGGGGCATATAGGGTTCTTATGGAAGGAATGCTCGTATAAACTTCAGAGAGGGCTCATTTGATTGGAAATTGAAAGTTCTAGTTCACTTTTTAAGCGGCAAAAGATGCTGAAGGGTAACCAGCTTCCCCCCCCCAAACCCATTTTTCCCAAATACATCCAATAAAAATTTTAAGATAGCCATTATGTTAAAAATAGTTCAAAGATCATATAACAAACATTCCAGTGTCGACACAACCCACCAGGGACCGGAGGCAGGCGTTGTAAGTTATGCCCGGGGGGCATATATGGTTTTCATGGAGGGGATGCTCGTATTAACTTCAAAGAGGGATCATTTGATTGGAAATTGAAAGTTCTAATTCACTTTTTAAGAGTCAAAAGAGATTGGAGGACATCTAGCCCCCTTCCTTCCACGCCCTTTTTTCCTCAAACCCACCCGATAAGAACTTTGAGATAGCTTTTTATAAATGGTTCAAAGACCATATAACAAAAACCCAGGGGTCATTACAGCCCCCCCCCCCCAGGGCCCAAGGGCAGGTGTTGTAAGTTATGCTTTGGGTGAATATACGGTTCTTATTGAAGGGATACTCTTAAAAAAATTCAGAAATGGCTCATTTGATTGGAAATTGAAAGTTCTAGTTCAGTTTTTTAGAGTCAAAAGAGATTGGAGGGCAACTAGCCCCCCGCCCCCACGCCCCTTTTCCCCCAATGCATCCAATAAAAATTTTGAGATAACAATTAAGTTAAAAATTACTCAAAAGTCAGATAACAAAAACTCGGGTGTCGTCACAACCCCCCAGGGCCTGGGGTCAGGCGTTGTTATGCCATGGGGCATATATTGTTCGTATGAAAAGGATGCTCGTATAAACTTCAGAGAGGGCTCATTTGATTGGATATTGAAATTTCGAGCTCACTTTTTAATTGTCAAAAGAGATCCGAAGGCAGCTAGCCCCCCCCCCCTCGTCTTCTTTTTCAAAACCCATCTGATGACAATTTTGAGATAGACATTTTGTTAAATATAGTTCAAAAATCGGATAAGAAAAAATCCGCTCTCAATAGAACCCCCCAGGAGACAGGGGAGGGCGTTCAAAGTTATGTCCGTCTATTGTTCTTCCCTCCCACGCTCTTTTTTCCCAAACCCCGTCCGCTACAAATTTTGAGATAGCCAGTGTTTTGAAAATTTTAAAAAAATTAAATAACAAAAACGGCCCCAGAGCCCGGAGGATAGGCGTTGTAAGTGTTGTCCTGGGGGCGTATATGGTTCTTATGAAAGGGATGCTCGTATAAACTTCAGAGGGGACTCATTTGACTTGAAATTGAAAGTTCAAAGTTCAATTTTTAAGAGTCAAAAGATTTCCGAAAGCAACTAGCCCCCCCCCACACTCTTTTTCCCCCAAGCCCATCCGATAAAATGTTTACAATATCCGTTTCATTAAAAATAGTTCAAAGGTCAGATAAGAAAAATTCCTGTGTCGACGGAACCCGTCAGGGCCCGGAGGCAGGCGTTATGAGTAATGCTTTAGGGGCATATATAGTTCTTATGGAAGGGATGCTCGTATAAACTTCGGAGAGGGCTCTTTTGATTGGAAATTGAAAGTTCTTGTTCATTTTTAAGAGACAAAAGAGATCGGAGGGCAACTAGCCCCCCCCCTACTCCACGCCTTAAATGTATCAGATAAAAATTTTGAGGTAGACATTTTGTTAAAAAAAAGTTCTAAGTTCTGATAACAAAAAACTCCGGTGTGAAAACAGCCCCCCAAGGCTCAGGGGCAGGCGCTGTAAGCTATGTCCTGGGGCCATATATGGTTGTTATGGAAGGGATGCTCGTATATACTTCATAGGGGGCTCATTTGATTCGAAATTGAAAGTTCTAATTCATTTTTTAAGACAAAAGTGATTGGAGGTTAGCTAGCCTCCCCCCACACTTCATTTATTTTTTTCCCAGAGGCACTTCATATAGAAGGGGCCGTCGTATAAACTTCAGAAGGGGCTCATTGAATTTGAAATCGAAAGTTCTAGTGCCCTTTTTAAGAGTCAAAATGATTAGAGGGCAACTGATCAGGTAGCCATTTTGTTAAAAATAGTTCAAAGACCATATAACAAAAACTCCTTTACGCATGGTCATTTCGTTAAAAATAGTTCTAAGATCAGATAAGAGAACTCCTGTGTCGATACCCCCCCCCCGCAGGGCCGGGGCAGGTGTTGTAAGTTTTGTTCTGGGGGCATATATGGTTCTTATGTAAGGTATGCTCGTATAAACTTCAGAGAGGGTTCATTTGAATGCAAATTAAAAGTTGTAGTTCATTTTCTCAGAGTGAAAAAAAATCGGAGGGCAACTAGCCCTTTCCGCCCTCCACGCCTTTGGGTGTATCGGATGGACAAGCCCATCCGATAAAAAATTCAGTTGGCCATTTTGTTAAAAATAGTTCAACCTTCAGATATTAAAACTCCAGGGTCGACACAGCCCCCCAGGTCCCAGTGACAGGCGTTGTAAGTAATACTCAGGGGATATATATGGTTCTTGTAGAAGGGATACTCGTATAGACTTCAGAGAGGGTACGTTTGATTGAAAATAGAAAGTTCTAGTTCACTTTTAAAGAGTTAAAAGAAACTAAGCTTAATCTAGTCCCCCACGCCCTTTTTCCCCAAACCCATCCGATGAAATTTTAAGGTAGCAATTTTGTTAAAAATAGTTCAAACATCAGATAATAAAAAGTCCGAGGTTGACACAAACCCATTTTTTCACTATGATATTGTCAATCAGTTTTGATACTTTGATAAATATTTGATTTTGAAATAAGGAATTTTTAAAAACTTGAAATTTATGGCAATCAGAAGCGAACAAAAATTAATTAAAAAAACTTTCCGAAAAATAAGTTTTTAAACTAGAATTCAAGACCATTTTAAACTTAAGCTAAACAGATACAATTAACTTCTAAAATTCAAACTCAAAACGACCAGAAATTACTATTAAAGAATAAATGAAACCCAAAACGAACAAAAATTAAATAAACAATCATAGGCAAAACATACAACAAGTAATAATATAGATGTTAAAGCGAGTAATGCTTAGTTTGAATATGAAAATCAAGCTTAAAACGAAAAAACGATATTTTTCCTGTTGAAGTATAAATGAAACTTAAAACGAACAGAAATTAAATAAACAATCTATGCAAACAAACATACATTATATATTAATGTAAATTAATAAATAAATTTTAAAACGAGTGAAACTTAAATTGAATCTGTAAATCAAGCTTGAAATGAACAAAAATCACCACAAACAAGAATTTGGGTATGACCTCCTTCTCTCACTGTAAAAGTCTAAAACCTACAGCATCACTGGCACCTTACTGAAGACTAATTTTATTACGAATATTTTCTTTTGCGCTAAATATTGAAAATGAAGAATAAAATCATAATAAAATTTTGTAATGTTCAGTTCTCAGCAAGTAATATCAGTATACATCAAGTATTCAGTTTAATTTATTAGCTACTTTTAAAGTTGTTCAAGACGAATATAGTTTCACTACAAACAAGTGTTTGGACACTGCCTACTTCCTTAAATATAAATAAAACCAAAAGCCTACTGCGTCATTGACGCTTAACTGAAAACGGATTGTATTACAAATATTTTCTTTTCCAGTTTTTACAGCATTGAAAATAAAAATAAATTTACAGTGAAATACATTTTTGAACGGATGTATCTTTCAACAATTAATATCATTATACATCAAATATTCAAGTTGATGTTGTTTATACTTTCCAAGACTGTTCAAGGCGCATATAGTTTTCAGTAAAGCGCCAGTGACGCATTAGGTTATAGACTTTTACAGTGAGAGAAGGAGGTACATTCTGTTTGGGTTTGTTTAAGAGTTTGCGTCCTACTGTAATAAAGTATTGAGAAAATAGCCAAATATGTGAAATACTTGGCCAGTGACTGGCTGCCTTTTATTAATCAAAAACCGAAACAGTCATTGTGTTCTTTTCTGTAAAAAATATCTGGATATTCATCATGGTGCTATCAAAACGTCATAAGGGTAATGATTCTTTTTGTTGCATTTCCGGCTTGAAGGATTTTGATTTATTATAGTATGTTTTAAGAAATCGTCTTTTTGATGAGATTTCAAGGCCCTCTTCCTTCCGTCAAAGAAGAATTATTTGTATCCAAAAACTAGTGAAAAATGGACAATGCCAGGAAGATTGGTAATTGCTCCTTTTATTTATTTCATTGTAAAAAAAAAAAAAAAAAAATCCATAAAGGGAATAGAGAGCGAATTTAAAACTTCAAACAAATACAAATTATGGTACTCTTCTATTACCTGGACTCTTTTATATAGTGCTAGTTTGGTTAATGCTAATGAAATAAAATAAAATAGGATGACTATATATATATATATATATATATATATATATATATATATATATATATATATATATATATATATATATATATATATATATATATATATATATATATATATATATATATATATATATATATATATATATATATATATATATATATATATATATAACATATTTTTTATGTTAATATTTTACATGCCGTTATTTCAATAAGAAAATATTATGCATTACTTGTTGGTTTTTGGAAAATATTGGTATGGTCTTAGTAAAGTTGGTTTCAATAAATTTGATTTTGCATAGACAGTCCAGAGGCCTATTATGCATCCTAAACAATCGCAGACTGCTCTTACAAGATTTAGAGTTAAATTTAGAGTTCTTTTTTAGGGAAAAATTCAGAATCGAAGTATTACTTTTTCTATCTCTTACGAAAAAAGTCAGAACAGAACTTGGAGTTTTTTTCTCTTCTTTGAGAAAATTCAGAACTGAAGACTTGCTATTTTTTCTCTTCTTTGGAAAAATTCAGAATTGAACGGTAACTTCTTTTTTCTCTCTCTCCTCCCTGAGAAAATTCAGAAGAGAACTTGAACTTTTCTTCACTTCGTTGAGAAAACTCCGAATTGAAGTGGAACTTTTTCTCTTCTCGAGGAAAAGCTAGCAAGTCAAACGTTTAGAATGTTTATTAAAAAGTCGGTGATGTAAGAAAAGGAATTTTCAGAGACATAGATACTACTAGCAGCCTCAAAAGGGATATGTTATAAACTGAGATAGGTTAAGAGAGCTTTTATCAGAAGTCTGAGAGAGATGAGATGTTTTTTTTCTAAAAAAAAACTCCACAGAAAAGCAAACATACAGTCAGACTCACAGGCACAGAGTGAGAGAGGAAAAAATACCTACAAATACATAGATTCAGACACACAAACCGACAAAGACAGTCACTGGGAGAAGCAAACACCCACCCAGACACACAGGCTTAGAGAGTGAGAGAGACAAAAAAAAAACACATACAAATACATAGATTCAGACATACAAACTGACAAAGACATACACTGGGACATGCAAACACCCGCACAGACACGCAGGCTTAGAGAGTAAGACAGAGACAAAAAACGCATACAAACACATAAATTAAGACAAGCTAGCTGACAAAGACATGCATTTGGACATGGAAACCCCCACCATTAGACATAAAAAAAGAAAGTTAGAGAGACAAAAACACATACAAAAACATAGAATCAGACATACAAACTGACAAGGACAGACACTGGGAGAAGCCAACACCCGCCCAGACCCACAGGCAAAGAGAGTGAGAGAGAAAAAAAAAACAAATAAAAATACACAGATTCAGACATAAAAACCGACAAAGACAGGCACTTGGACAAGCAAAGACCCTCCCAGACACATAGGTTTAGAGAGTGAGCCAGACAAAACACATACAAATACACAATTCAGACATAGAAACAGTTAAAGACCGACATTGGGACAAGGAATCACCCACCCAGACAAACATAGTTAGAGAGTGAGCGAGACAAACTCATAAAAACACATAAATTCAGTCATGCAAACCGATAAAGAAAGACACTGGGACAAGCAAACACCCCCCCCAAGACATACAGGCAAAGAGAATGAGAAAGACAAAAGCACATATAAACACATAAGTCAAGACTTGCAAACCGACAAAGTTAGGCACTGGGAGAAACAAACACCCGCCAACACACAGTGTCAGAAAGTGTGCGAGCCAAAACCACACACAAATGAATAATTCAGACATTAGCAGAGACAAAGACATACACTGGGACAAGCAAATGCCCCCCCCCACGACACACTGGTAAAGAGAGTGAGAGAGACAAAAATGCATACAAACACATAAATTCAGACATGCAAACCGATAAAAAAAGATACTTGGATATTCAAACACCCGCCTAGACACACAGGAAAAAAGAGTGAGAGAGAAAAACGCATTCAAACACATAATTTCAGACATGTAAACCGACAAAGACAGGCACTAGGAGTAGCAAACACCCGCCCAGACACACGGGCTTAGAGAGTGGGAGAGAAAAAAAAACAAATACAAAAAGACAATTCATACATACCAACTGACAAAGACAGACACTGGGTCATGCAAATACCCGCCCAGACATACAGGTAAAGAGAGTGAGAGAGAGACAAAAATACATACAAATATATAGATTGAAACATACAAAAGGACAAATACAGGCACTGGTACATACAAACACCCGCCCTTACACACATGCAAAGAGAGTGAGAGAGACATAAACACATTCAAATACACTATTCAGACACACAAACAGACAAAGACAGACACTAGGACAAGCAAACACTCGCAAAGACACACAGGGTTAAAGAGTGAGAAAGACAAAACGCATACAAACACATAAACTCAGACATACAAACTGACAAAAAAAGGCACGGGACAAATAAACACCTACCCAGACACATAGACTTAGACAGTGAGAGAGACAAAAAAAACATACAAATTCACAATTCAGACATATAAACCGACAAAGACAGACACTTAAACAAGCAAACACCCACCGAAACACGCTGGCTTAGAGAGTGAGAGAGACAAAACGCATACAAACATACGAGGGCTATTCAGAAACTAGGGAACGTTTCCGTCTGACGCCACTAGACGCGCGCCGATCACGTATGTTTTGGTGTGCTCGTAGCTTCGGTCGGCATCAAGCCGTGATAACGAGAACATCTCCGCACTGCCCATTTCCCCCATATTCAAAATTAAAATGCGCGCTGCAATTTCAAATCCTGCCAGTTGTGAAGTGCGGTCTGTAATATGGTTTTTGTTAGCGAAAAACCAACAGAAATTCATCTGCAACTGGGCGAAGAGTATGGCAACGACGTAATGAATGAAAATTCAGTGCGAAAATGGTGCATCCAGTTTAAAAATGGCCGAACCAACGAGCATGATGAAGGGAGGAGTGGACGCCCGAGCATTGTGACAGACGATCTTCTCGCCAAAGTTGATGAGAAGATTCGTGAAAACCGTCGCTTCACAATAACGGAGCGTTCGCTTTGCTTCCCACAAGTTTCATGGACTTTTTTGTTTGAAATTGTGACTCGCAAGCTTGGCAACCATAAATTTTGTGCAAGATTGGTGCCAAAAATGCTTACAGACCTCCATAAAGGTCAGCGAATGGGAGCAGCCTTAACATTTCTTGACGCCTACCACACACATAGTGATTCTTTACTGGGTCGAATTCTTAACGGGTGACGATACGTGGGTGAAGCACGTCAATTGGGAGACAAAATTGTATTCCATGGAGTGGGGGCACACAAGCTCCCCCCAAAAACAAAAAAATTTTGCATACCTTCTCAGAAAGGAAGATTATAGCTACTGTTTTTTGGGATAGGCAAGGTGTGCTGCCTATTGACTTTCTCGAGCGTGGTGCAACAATCAACTCTGATCGGTACTGCCAAACATTGCGCAAGCTTAGAAGAGCTGTGCAAAACAATTGCCGAGGAAAGGTATCGTCAAACATTTTGTTTTTTCACGACAATGCCCGACCTCACACGGCAAATCGAACTGCAGAAATTCTTGACTCATTCAAATGGGATATTTTCCCACACCCACCCTACAGTCCCGACCTAGTACCGATTGATTTTCACTTGTTTCCGAAGATGAAGAACTGGCTTGTGACGCAGCGTTTTGATGATGACGACGAGCTCCGGGTATGCGTCACTGAGTGGCAGAGATCGCAGGCGGCGGATTTCTATGACGAAGGAATTTCGAAGCTTGTCCACCGCTACGTTAAGTGCCTTAATTTGTTTGGTGACTATGTAGAAAAGTAGCCTTTTAGTCACTCTTTCAGATGTATATAATAAAATATTTTTCCTGTACCTAGTTTTTGTTTTATTACAAAACGTTCCCTAGTTTCTCAATAGCCCTCGTATAAATTCAGACATGCAAACCGACAAAGACAGGCACTGGGAGAAGCAAACATCCGCTCAGACACACAGGTTTCGAGGGTGAAAGAGACAAAAAAACACATACAAATACACAATTCAGACATACAAACTGACAAAGACTGACACAGGGTCAAGCAAACCCCCGCCTAAACACACAGGCTTAGAGAGTGAGAGAGACAAAAACGCATACAGACATATAAATTTAGACATGCAAACCGCCAAAGACAGGCACTAGGACAAGCAAACACCCACCCAGACACATAGACTTAGACAGTGAGAGAGACAAAAACACATACAAATACACAATTCGTACATACAAACTGACAAAGACTGACACAGGGTCAAGCAAAACATCACCCAAACACACAGGCTTAGAGAGTGAGAGAGACAAAAACGCATACAGAACTATAAATTCAGACATGCAAACTGACAAAGACAGGCACATGGACAAGTAAACACCAGCCCAGACACACAGGCTTAGAGTGAGAGAGAAAAAAAACACATTCAAAGACCTAGATTCAGACATACAAACAGACAAAGACAGGCGCTGTGACAATCAAACACCCGCCCAGACACACAGGATAAGAAAATGAGAGAGACAAAGACTTGTAAAACCACATAGAGTCAGACATACAAAGAGACAAAGACATATACTGGGACGGGCAAATACCCGCCCAGGCTCACAGGCACAAAGACGGAGAGAGACAAAAGCGCATAAATACACACAATTCAAACATACAAACAGACAAAGACAGACGCTGGGACATGCAAACACCCGCTTAGACACACAGGCACAAACAGTGAGAGAGAGAAAAACGCAAACAAACACATAAATTCAGACTTGCAAAGCGACAAAGACAGGCACTGGGACAACCAAACACCCGCCCATACACACAGGCAAAGAGTGTGAGAGAGATAAAAAACACATAAAAACACACAGATTTAGACATATAAACAGACAAAGACAGACGCTGGGACAAACAAAAACCTGCTCAGACACACAGAGAGGGAGAGATGCAAAAAACACATACAGTCAGATACATTTAGTCATACAAACAGACAAAGACAGACACTGGGACTTGCAAACACCTACTGAGAAACACAGACACAGTGAGAGACAAGCAAATAGCCAGTCAGTTTTTAACTGAACGCGGGTACCTGCAGCCAACTTACAATCGCGATTTTTGTTTTTCAAATAACTTCATTCAAGTTAGGTTCGTTTAGGTTCACTTAGCGTGGAACACCACGCCTACCACATCCCCCGTCATCTACAATTATTTTGTGTGTTTTTATTTGTTTTTCAGAAGTTTGTCAAACCTGAGATAAGCTCCACGGAAGTGAAAATAGTATTGTTGAAAAATTCTAAAAAAAACTGCATGGTAAAGCTATCGGTGGTAATACATGAATCTTTCTCACTGACGATGTGCCTATAACAGTGCGTGTACAAAGAAAAGTTACATACTTTTTTTGAGGATGCGTGATAAGGGTGTTGAATCATGGATAAGAAAGTCCTTACCCCCTGCTTTTTTCTTCGTGGTCAAAATGGTGCTGTCGAAAAGTACCTTCTTTGGGAAATCCCTCAAAATTTAATGATGCAAATAGAAGGGCTTTAGTAACTTTTGAATGGAAGAAGAAGAAGAAGGAAGAAAGGAAAAAAAGAAAACTATTTTGAATTTTTGAACAAATTTGTAATATGACTGTTTTTTCTGTATTATAAGTCTAGGTTATTGCTACTATTCAGAAACAATGTTTAAGGAATTATTTAAAGGGAAAGGGTGATAGTTTAGGTCTTGCGCTTTAACGTTAGCATTTAGGTATTATTTGTGACAGAAGAAAGTCGCCATGATGGAAATGTTTTGTTTCTTTATTATTATTTATTCTTTAGTTTTGATAGGTGTTGTGTATAATAATTGCTTAGATGAGAAGGTAGTTCAAATATCGACGTGTGTTTTTGTGTCAACTATTATTAATGGCTATTATGTCTAGTAAAAGATTGGCACTACTTGAGGGTAATGGGGTAAGGTATTTTGATCATTTGGACACGCAGCCTAGAGATAGTGATGAGGGAATAATACGTCGAGGTTCTCCTGATGCTAAGTATCCTTTTGCAATTGATATTATTTCTGGTTCGGCACATTCTGTGGATTTTACGGTTAGGCATTTTAATTTTCGATGTCTAAATAGCTCATATGCGTATTTATCTGAGGTGTGCCAGGAGAGCGATATTCAGGTTATAGGTTTAACTGAAACTTTGCTGTGTGACCACAACGATTCTTTGTTAGATATAAATGGATATAATTTATTTAAGAAAAATAGGAAAAATTACCAGCATTGTGGTCGGGCAGCATATATTAGGTCGAGTCTTAATGTAAAGATGAGAGAAGATATTTCAGTATATGAAGGAATGGTTTTTGAGAGTATGGTGTGTGAGATAGTACAGAGCGAAACTCATTTTTTTTTATTTTATTGATGTACTGCTTAGCTTCGATTTATATCCAAGTGTTAATATCCCTACAAGAATTAGTGAAAGTAATGCGACACTAATCGACAACATTTTCATGAATATTGGATTTAGTTATCCAAAGTTAATTATCAATGATGCATCTGAACATTGCGCTGCTATGGTGACTCTAGAAGTATCAATTTCCCAAAATCAAAGAAAAAAGAAAAGAAATGGGATTTGATTAGATACTGCTTCAATTAGGAAGTTTAAATGTAAACTAGCGTAACAGGATTGGTCACACCTTAATAACAATGAAGATCTTAGTAATCAAATGGACAAACGGTATGGTCAGTTAGCTTAATTGCTTTGTTCAAGTTGTTCAAAGTATAAACAGTAGAGAAAAGATGAACCAAATAAGCCGTGGATAACGAAAAGATGAAAAAGATGAACGAGATGTACTGGATGGTGAACCTTTCAAAGAATACCTTCCCCCAGAGAGTGAAATAACCCTTTGGCTGAGTAAAGTTACAGATTCCGAAGTTGAAAAAGTAATTAATGAAATGAAAATATTGGTGTCCGGTGCCGATTTCATGTCACTTAAAGTTATCAAACAAGTGTTGCCGGAATTATTTCCAAAGTTTGTTGAGCTAGTTAATAGTTGTTTCTGGGTTGGTGTTTAGCCCTCTTGTTTTAAAATAGCTAAGGTACAACCTATTCACAAAGGTGGTGATAACGGATTATTTCAATTATCGGCCAATTTCCCTTTTGCTGGTCCTTTCTCGAATAATGGAAAAGTTGCTGTATTGTAGGTTGATTTTTTTTTTATGTATGAATAAGTATTGTTTTAGTAATCAATTTGGATTCCGTAAGGTTTATTCGACGGAATATGCTCTTCAGTTTATGGTGATAACGGTAAACGATGGATTAGATGGTCGTATGAAGGTTGCCACATTATTTTTAGATATACTGAAAGCTTTCGATACCGTTGACCACCAGATTTTGTTGGGGAAGCTTCGGAATTGGGGTGTCCGTAGTAATGTGATAAAGTTATTTGAATCTTATCTAGCCGATAGGTCAATATTTATGGCAATAGGAGGTATTGCGTCTAGCCATTACCCAATTCAGTGCGATATTCCTCAAGGATCTCCATTTGGTCCACTCTTGTTCGCTGTTTATATCAAAGATCTATGCTACGCAGTGTCTGGCCTAACAAATGACGTAAGTTCAGATTTTAGAGGCCCAAAGAAGGTCCTTGTATTGTTAGCGATGACACAAAGCTCATGATTATTGCTCGTACGGAGCAAGAGTTAGTCTGATTGTTAGAAGGTGACCTGCATAATATTGAACGATGGATGCATCGAACAAACTGGCTATCAATTTTTATAAATCTAACTGGATTATTTATGGGAGATCTAAGAATTACTATCTATGGTTAGCAACCCTGGATGCTGGTCCGTCCCAGATATCTCGGGAAATTACGGCGAAATACCTGGGTGTTATTCTGGATGAGACCCTCTCGTTTGTAGAACGCATCCAGTGTGTATCTTCTAAAGTGGCCCGTAATGTTGGAATGATGCGTAAATTAAAGCATTTCTTTCCTGTTAGAATACTGCGTCTTATTTATTTTTCGTTGTTGCACCCCTCTTTACTTTACTGTTGTTCAGTATGGTCCTCTACGTTCGTCATTTTCATTAAGATTACTTGAGGTTTTGGCTGTGTTTCTCCCCTTTTTAAAAAAATGGTCACATTTCCTCAGGCTCGTAACTTTTGATGGGTTTTATTATATTTGAATGATTTCACATATTTTGAATAAGCATCAAAATTCGATTCTTTTGATATGTCTGTTGTTATCAAAATTCTGTTTTTTAGAGTTTCCGTTACTGTTGAGCCATGTCGCTCCTTACTTACAGTTCGTTACCACGAACTGTTTGACTTGAAAAGAATATGTGATGAAAATAGTCCAGTAACTTAGATTAAAATGTTGAATGACTGCACACTGACAAGCAGGCTTCAAGCAGAAGCAAAGAAAGTCCGTTAATTTTTGGGATGGTCTATTTCCGCTGGACATGGCGTTAACAGGGGCAAATATAGAAGATTGCTACAGGAGTAATGGAAGGAGCGAGCGTTTTGTTGAAGAGCTACGGATAATAGTTTCAAAGACCATAAGAAGGCAAAGAAAGACGCTTCATATGAGGAGAGAGGCACGAAAAGCACATATTCAAATTTCAAGAATAATTGAAGTTCGGGTTATTGGCGCAAACTTGAAAAAATAATGTACATAAAGAAAGAAAAACGAGCAAAAATGGGGTTTTTAAAGGTCAAACGAAAATACTGACAAAACACAACAAAGTGAATATTTCAAGAGGACCAAGTGAATATTACCAAGATGATTGGGCAATAATCCTTTGTTTTGCTATTGCTTTGGCTAGCCTACAAATTCGTTCATCATTTGATGTGCAAATAGGTTCTTTCAAGTTATACCGGGTAAAAATATTGATTGAATCCTTCAAAATTAAACTGTCGTAAATTGGGCTTAATGAAATATCTCCAGTATCTCTGTTTATTGCTAAATTTTGGTTCATGTATTTTGTTTATCTCAATTACCTCTTTAAAAGTTTGTGGTAGGCCATTTACAGTAGATATTAAGGTGGCCTCGTCAAAAAGAACCAGATGGGTCTGATTTACGAAAATATGCGAAGCCAATGCCGATCAAAGTTGTCATTGTTATTTTTTAATCTCAGGGACTTATCTAGTGAAATTTTGTGCTCATGCAAACGTTCACCTGATTGTTGATGGGTCCTACCAATGTAAAATTTTCCACATGAACACGGGATTCTGCAGACACCATTACCCAGTACAGGGTCAGTTTTATCCTTTCCTGAGTTGAAAAAATGTTCAACTTTTTGTTCGGTTTTGAAATAAACAGAGAGATTATGTTTTTTTTTTAATTTTACAAGTTTATCGCCAAGTTTCATGATGTATGGTAAAGTGATGAAAGTTTTTTTTCAATTGCCGGGGTAACTGAATCAAGGGGGACGAGATCCCTATTTTGTTGTTTTATCTTTTTTTAATCGTCTATCTATGATATTTTCAATAAGTTTGATTGGGTAACCATTGCAGAAAAGAATATCCTTGACATAGTTTAATTCAGAATTTATATGATTACGGAAACACATTTTTAAAACTCTGTCGACTAAAGAGATTATTACCCCTCTTTTCACAGAAGGAGGGTGATGGGAAGAGAAATGTAGATATCGATCATTATGAGTCGGCTTTCTATATATAGAAAATTCAAGGCTAGGAGTAATTTTTATAATCAAAACATCCAAAAAAGGCAGCTTAACTGAATCTTCGAGTTCCATTGTGAACTGGAGATTCGGATCAAATGAGTTCAAATGTGCCAAAAGATCTCTTAGAGAGTCTTGTCCATGTTCCCGAACAGAAAGGATATCATCAACGAAACGAAACCAGATAGAGTGTTTTAAGTGGAAACTATTCAAAGCAGACTGTTCTATGAAATCCATGTAAAAAATTGCCAAATAAGGAGACAAGACAGTGCCCATGGATAAGCTCATGATTTGAAGGAACAAATTTTTCCGGAATTTAAAATACGAGGAGAACTTGTTGCAAAGACGAACAAGGGTCGTTACTGTATCAATTTCCAAAGTTGTGTAATCTGACCAAGCAGAGTTTTCCTCTAAATTTCTTCGTAATGCCTGCTCACATTTATGGACATCGCATGAAGTGTACATGGAAACTGTATCAAAACTAGACAAAATAGTTTTTTCTGTTGTACTTTGATTTTTTAACTTTTCAACAAGATCTACGGAGCTTTTTTTATAAAGGATTTCTGTGTGTGGTGGCTAAAAAACTTCTGATATATATAGCTAGAGAACTATAACATAGTACAATGGGGCATGATGAAATATCTATCTTAAAGGTTTTGGACAAACCATACAACTCTGGGGCTGAACAACCTTTGGGGTAAAAAATTCTGTACATTTGAGGGGTAATTAGTCTACTGTCTTTGTATAGCCAGTGTGGTCTAAGAATGTATGAACTTCTAAACAAAACAAAATAAATTAACAGAATGACAAAAGTATGCAAAGTTACACAGATTACGAATATAAATCGTTTGTTAAATTTTTTGCAATTTGGCATTATTTACGAGTGTTATTTTCATTAATTCTGTGTTATGCTACATTAAAATTTGATTTTTTCTTGATGTTTTCTGTTCGTTTTTTTTTAACTTACTCCGAACGTTTTTTTTTGTATGTTTTTAAGCGGGCAAAAACGATCATATCTTATTAACCTTGTACCGTTAGGTTATAATTGTACTATTTTTATCTGTACTGTACTGTACTATTGTACTATACTATCTGTAATTGTACTGTACTATTTCTATTTTTATACTATAATTGTACTATTTTATCTCCCACGAATGTCTGGTTTCTATAGTGCATTTTCAAGCATGCAAAGTCACAGTTTTTCGGCTATTTTTTGCGCATCATGCGGTAGCAGAACTGAAAGAAGCAAAAACTTATGGGTTGCTTCTCCGAATGTATCGTCTGATATGAGAAATTACATAAAGCTATAAAAAAATACTAATGATACCACAGCGAGTCAACACTAATGATCATTAATTAGATACAAATATACCATAAATCTGTCTTTGCTGTTTCAATAAGATATGCTCTGACTAAGATATATAAATTTACCAGCTAATGATTACTCTCCAGCGTGATGGCAGATGCTGGGAAGGCAAAGTTTCCCAAACAACGTTACAATCCATGTTTTTGCTACAATGTGTGTCATAATGTATCTTAATTGAGAATTAGTATTTAATGTCAAGGGCAGCCATGAGTTGCTAGTGGTAAAGAATATTGTTTATTGATGATATCATCTTTTAATAAAGATCATATTTGATCAGCAGTTTGATCATCTTTTATGTTTTATTGATAATCTTTTTATGGGATATAATATCGTTGATATATTCTAAGACCACACTAGCTGTGCATGACGTATGAAACAAAGAAAAGAAAGGATATAATAAATGAAATATAAAATCAAATAGGTGAGAAAACGAGGATTTTCTCAGCCAGTAGCAAAATATCAAAACGAAAAACAGGCAAATATTTCGACAAGGACCTCTGCCAAGTCGTCCTCAGTGCTCATATAAAACAAAAAGCAAAAACAAAATCTAACCTTTTGAAGTAAAGTCTACAAGAAGAGATAAAATAGAGAACTCAACAGAAAGATTTTTTAATTTTTTATATCTTTTCTTTTCTTTGTTTCATACAGTGGTGGATTCACGGGGGCGCCCCCCTAACGTAGTCTAAAGTAGTGTAATTTACTTAATTAACGCAAATTGGCGTTAATTAAACTTGCTCCTAACGCAAGTTTATCGGATCCACCTATTGTGCGCTCTCCCCCCCCCCCTAAAAAAAATCCTGGATCCTCCCCTGGGTTCATACATAATATCATTAAAGAAAATTGCATTATAAATACGTGCGGGTTTCTTTAAAGGCTTATATACTTAATGAAAGACTAAAGAATTGACTGTGTAGCGTCTCAATACTTATTTTTCGCGGCCCGAACCGAGATTTGAATCTTCCGTAACCCATCTTGGCCATCCATTTATTTACAAAACAGAATTCGTTTTTAACAACAATCCAGTTATTTGTTTGCTTATTTCATGCACAAAAACTTCCAAATCGTTATATAAGGTAAATGTTAGTAATTAAAAATTAACTTTTATATTTACTAAAAAGTTTAGTAAATGGAGTAAACTTCGTTTGCATTTACTTTGTTCTTAGTGCGAGAGGTGATGCTGTTTGTCATCACGTAATAATTTCAGATTAATAGGTCACGAAATGGATTTTATTTTCGATTTAGGTTCGATATCCAATCTGTCTCAATATTAATTTTCCAAGCACAATTTTCCAAGTAGTATTTGTTTTCTTTTTTTTAGCTTGCTGTAAAATACGGCTTTTGACTGCGAAGTCAAAAAATTAATTAGTGGAATAATTTCGAACACTTATTTTTCATATTGTGTATCGCCTAAAATATGAATTAAACTATCAACTTTTTGCTCATAAAGATTTTATATTTCTTCCTTTTCAGCATCGACACAAAAACAAATCCTCAATCCGAATCGAAATCTTGTACCTATCCCTAAATAAAAAATAATATCTTATTTAAATGGTGGATGTTCGTCTAGAAATAACAGAGTTTCGTATCTTATAGCTAAAAAAAGACTTTGTTTTAATTTTATTTTCACAGCTATCGTGAGTTACAATACAAAATGAGTTGTTTATTATTATCCCTATATCCTTGCATAGTCAAACAGTTCGTGGGTAACGAACTGTAAGTAAGGACGACCCGGCTCAATGGTAACCGAAACTCTAGAAAATACGATTTTGATACCAATAGATGCATCAAAAGAATCAGATTTTAATGCTGATTTCAAATATAGAAGTTTCATCAAGCTTAGTTCTACTCATCAAAAGTTAGGTGCCTGAGAAAATTTGGCTGATTTTCGAACAAAGGGGGAAAGACCCTCTAAAAATTATAGAACCTTAATGAAAATCACACCGTCATATTCAGCGTATCAGAAAACCCTACTGTAGAGGTTTCAAGATCCTATCTCCAAAAGTGTGGAATTTTGCAATTTTTGCCAGAAGAAAGATCACGGATGCGTGTTTATTTGTTTTTTGTGTTGTTTTTTTTCCCCAGGGATGATCGTATCGACCCAATGGTCCTAGAATATCGTGGTAGGAATCATTGGAACGGAAATTAAAAGTTTTAGTGGACTTTTTAAGTGAACAAAAAATGGAGGGCAACTAGGCCCCCTCCCACGCTCATTTTTTCCCCAAAGTCACCCGATCATAATTTTGAGATAGTCATTTTGTTCAGCATGGTCGAAAATATGATAACTATGTCTTTTAGGATGACTTAATCCCCGAAGTCCCCGGGGGAAGGGCTGAAAGTTATGAACTTTACCCAATGTTAACATATAGGATTGGTTATTGGGAAGTATACAGACGTGTTCAGGGGGATTTTTTCTGGTAGGGGGGGGAGTCAGGGTTATGTGGGAGGATCTTTCCATAAAGGAAGTTTAATGGGGAAGGGACATTGCTATGAAGGGGGTGTCGGATTTCCCAGCATTATTTAAAAAATGATCAGAAAGTAAATATAAAAAAAAACAAGTTTTTCAACTGAAAGTAAGGAGCAACACCAAAACTTAAAACAAACAGATAATACTACGTATATGATTGGGCTCACCCCCTAGTCAATACCTCGCTCTTTAAGCCACATTTTTTTAGTACTTTCATAAGAGCTATTTATTCTATATAACGACATTATGATTAAGGGGTCAATTTTAAACAATTGGAACAAAATTCGAACTTTAGCTTAAAAAGCGAGGTATTGACTAGGGGGCGAACCCCCTAATATACGTATTAAAAATATATGAATATAGAAGTTCGTTACGTAAGTTAATTCGTAAGTTATGGTACGTATATTTATTACTAATAAAAACGTTCGTAAATAAAATTAAGCAAGTTTCGAGAAAGCCATTTAACCAAATAAAAGTAAAATTAATATGCAAATTTTGTTTTAATTATTCATATACGTGAGCCAAAATTAAAACCTGCATTAATTAAAAAACGTTCAAAAATTAAATAAAAGAAAAAATAAGTTTATTTAACTAAAAGTAAGGAACGACGTTAAAACTTAAAAAGAACAGAAATTATTCCGTATATGAAAGGGATTGTCCCCTCCTCAAAGCCTCGCTCTTTACTCTAAAGTTCGACTTTCTCACAACTCTTTTTTTTAACAATAAAAAACTTTAGCGTAAAGAGCGAGGCGTTTAGGACGGGACAGCCCCTTTCATATACGGAATAATTTCTGTTCGTTTTAAGTTTTAACGTCGTTCCTTACTTTAAGTTAAAAAAACTTGTTATTTTTATTTAATTCCATAAAAAGTCTGTTACTTGACGGACGAGATTTTAGGTAGTTCAGAAACTTAGTATATTCAAATAATATGTGATTTGTGCGTGTGTGTTTTTACAATTTTTTACGACCCTTCGAAGCTGTCTACCTTCTCATCATGTCCGATATAGGTTTTTGGGTTGAATGCACTTTCTATTGTGTCATTTTATAAAATTAACTGAAAAAGAAGTTTTTTCGACTGAAAGTCAGGAGCAGCGTCAAAGCTTAAAATGAAGACAAAGAATTCTGTGCTCAAGGGAGGCTGCCCTAACTCAAACTCCTTTTCTTTACACTGAAGTTTTATGATGCTTCAAAATTATATCGTATTCCAAATAAACGGCTCTTGTGTTTGAGCAGTCGTTCTTAAAAAATTGGGACAAAGAGTCAAGCCTAAGCGTAAAGAGCAAAGGCCTGAAGAGGGCTCAACCCCCCTCGTATAAGAAACAATCTCGGTTCTTTTTAAACCGCGCGGCATTACTTCCTTTGCAAACTAGGAAGCTCAACATATATAGATTACACATACATTACATATAGATTACTTGTACATATATAGATTTTTGATCCTTAAAATCGATGGGCAATCTCAGAATTTTCAATCGATAGCAACTGGGTCCTCTTTGGAGAAAAATTGTTTTTTTTTGCTCCACAAAAATGGCAGAAAACGTCATCTTCTTGTGGCACAATCTTTTCTTCACTAAAAACGGACACTTGAACTTTTAATTACCGTTCGAATGAGCCATCTCCCAATCTTCTAGGATCTTTGCGACATGCGCTTATTGAGACAAGAAGCTCCGGGACCGTCAATAAACCCAATCTGGAGAGCCCTCTTTTATGCAGTTGGCACTGCAGCTAATCTGTTGCTCATCCACTCAGTATGTGAGTAAAATATATGCTTGTGCAACAGAACCCTAGGGAGTCATGCATTTGGCCAGAAAATGCACATTGTAGGCTTTATGGCCGGGCCTGATGGTATGGACTTAGAACCGAAGATAGGATCCAATATATACATAATTGGTAAATACTAATTGTTCTGTGAGCCCAAAGCATCATAATTCAGTTTGATAGACATTATATAAAATACGTCCCCGGGGTTTAAGATGAACTTTATGAAAATTTTGCAGTTACTAGGCAAAGAGTCTGAACCCTCCTGCATGCCACTCTGGTTATACCCCTGGTATAGCCCTTGGCCAATTGGCTGCAAGTCCTGTGGACATGCTCAGTCATAAATTCTAGAAAACAATTTATTTGGGGTCTGTCTCCAATTGCCTTCAAAGAGCTCATTGATCTGATAGACTATTTGAATTACCCGTACTCCAGTAGAACCCCCATAATATCTCCGAACCCCACACCATATATGGGCATAGACTCCCACGAGAACACTGCGTGCTGCCATCTATAATTAACTCTAACGCTGACAGTACATAATTTATGCATGTTTTTATGGTTTTTGTAACTGAGAATAAAAAAACAGGATTTCTCTCAATTTGATGTAGTTTCATGGTTTATTAATGTCTAATGGGATCAAGGTCGATTGATTTGTTGTTGTTGTTTGACCAAGTGTTATGATAAGAAGGGTGATTTACATAATCAGTGTGGAATTTATTGATCTAGGGGAAGTAAATTTCCGAGAAATTGATTGCGTAATCGACTAGGACAAGTGAATTTCCGAGAAATTGTTTACATAATCAGTGTGGAATGTATTGATCTAGGACAAGTGAATTTCCGAGAACTTGATTTACATAATCGATGGGGTATTGTTTTGATTGCGTAATCGACTAGGACAAGTGAATTTCCGATAAATTGATTGCGTAATCGGTGGGGAGAGGATTTCCAAGAAATTGATTGCGTAATCGACTAGGACAAGTGAATTACCGAGAAATTGATTGCCTAATCGAATGGGGAGAGGATTTCCAAGAAATTGATTGCGTAATCGACTAGGAGAAGTGGATTTCTGAGAAATTGATTTACATAATAGGTGGGGGAATTTTATTGATTCGATAACGGGGAACATGCTCACATGTCTCCTTCTAAACCAATCAGAGGGCCGGAAATATTAGCGGGAGAGGATTGCAGAGAATATAAGGAAAGGATTTTTACTATAGTTTTTATTAGTCTGTTAATAGAATTCACTAAGTTTTTAGTTATCAGTGTGATAACATGAGCGAACAAGTTGAGTTAGAAATATCCTTTTATTGCATCTGTTCTATTTGTAAAGGACATTTTCATGATTTTGAACATTCTCATGAACCTACTGCATGTTTAGACAGCATAGAGGCAGAGATAGATGAGAAGAATCTGGAGAAAATGAGAAGAAAAATTATATGTGATATGGAGAGAAATTTATACCGATTGCAAGTAAGCTCACATAAAAGAAGGTTTGATATGACAGAAAAGAAAGATCAAAAGAAGAGACTGGGAAAAGATGGCTTTCTCTATAGTGTAAAAGACAGTACTGAAAACCCATTTATAAATGTGTATAAAGCAAGATATAACTCTGAATATCAGGATGAATATGTTCTAAGAGAAGAGAAAAGTGGCCCTTTAAGAGACAACATAAGAGGTCATTCTACGGAAAGGATTTTAAACAACGAAAACCGTGATGGATGAGTTCTCATATATGATTTAACGATAAATCTAATTATTGATATGTATAATGAGTTTTATATTGTAATCATACAATAAATTTGTTTGTATTATTTTAACTTTCTCATACTAGATATATATAGAGTAAGGATATCATCAGAGACTTCTGTGCATGAATAGTTGAGTTTGATTAGATCTCGATAGAGTATTATCAGTCCACAGCCAAGTTTCATATCAAAAATATCAAAAAATAATTTATCCTTGAAATCTTCATTGTTTTAAAATATTAATATTTACGATACTTTTTGTATAAACAATGTCCGGTTCAATTATCTGGATATCATCATCACCATCCTTTAATGCTATTATATCTACCAAAGAGGGTGGTATAAATTCAATCTCAACCTCCTGTTCATCATTTACCGTTGCATTGTCCAAAGGGGGCATCTCCTGAATTAAATCTTCACGTACTCTTATAGGAAGACGATGAGCAGACAACCGCTCATCGTCTTCAATACACATTCTTCCAGAAGTCCCCCTCTTCACTAGATCATCTGATGTGTATGATAATCCTAGTGATGTATAATGGATTTCCATTACTTCATCGCTATCATCAGACATATAGTGGATTTCTTTTACTTCATCACTATCATCTATGCTTGTATTACCCAAAAGAAGCTCCTCCTCAAGCGTGAGGTCCCACTCGCTCCATACATCCTAAAAAGATTGAGAACACTATGATCAAAAAACTAGAGTTTACGGTCAAAAACCTGTATTAGTTCAGATTTTACGCAAAGTTTCACATTTGAGCCAGAGAAATGTATTTTCCATAATTTTCTTACAAAAAACTAGAGTTTACGGTCAAAAACTTTATTAGTTCAGATTTTACGGAAATAGTTTATTTTCGAACCAAAACTGGATATTCTTTCTAACCAAAGTTTCACATTTGGGCCAGAGAAATGTATTTTCCATAATTTTCTTACAAAAAACTAGATTTTACGGTCAAAAACCTTTATTAGTTCAGATTTTACAGAAATAGTTTATTTTCGAACCAAAACTTGACTTTTTTTCTAACCAAAGTTTCACATTTGAGTCAAAGAAATGTATTTTCCATAGTTTTCTTACAGAAAACTAGAGTTTACGGTCAAAAACCTTTATTAGTTCAGATTTTACAGAAATAGTTTATTTTCGAACCAAAACTGGATTTTTTTTCTAACCAAAGTTTCATATTTGGGCCAGAGAAATGTATTTTCCATAATTTTCTTACAAAAAACTAGAGTTTACGGTCAAAACCTTTATTAGTTCAGATTTTACGGAAACAGTTTATTTTCAAATCAAAACTGGATTTTTTTTAACCAAAGTTTCACATTTGGACCAGAGAAATGTATTTTCCATAATTTTCTTTCAAAAAACTAGAGCTTACGGTCAAAAACCTTTATTAGTTCAGATTTTACGGAAATAGTTTATTTTTCGAACCAAAACACACATACGCATACACAAACAAAAGCACACACAAAAACAGACACAAAAACACACACACATACAAACACACACACACAAAAACACACACTAACACGCACACACAAAGAGACAAAAACCCACACACACACACATACACACACACACACATTTATTAGTTCAGATTTTACGGGAATAGTTTATTTTCGAACCAAAACTGGATTTTTTTGTAACCAAAGTTTCACATTTGGGCCAGAGAAATGTATTTTCCATAATTTTCTTACAAAAAACTAGAGTTTATGGTTAAAACCTTTATTAGTTTATATTTTATGGAAATAGTTTATTTTCAAATCAAAACTGGATTTTTTTTCTAATCAAAGTTTCACATTTGTGCCTGAGAAATATATTTTCCATGATTATCTTACAAAAAACTAGAGTTTAAGGTCAAAAACCTTT
This sequence comes from Artemia sp. Qi Xiang Cuo, assembly GCF_049724085.1. Classification (NCBI taxonomy): domain Eukaryota; kingdom Metazoa; phylum Arthropoda; class Branchiopoda; order Anostraca; family Artemiidae; genus Artemia; species Artemia sp. Qi Xiang Cuo. Next base: position 43,737,869 of record NC_142807.1, on the reverse strand, counting down.
ATTATTTCAGATTTTATGGGACTAGTTTATTTTTCGAACCAAAACACACACACTCACACAAACAAAAGCACACACAAAAACACACACACACAAAAAACAAAAACACAGACACACACAAAAAGACAAAAAACACACACACAAACACACACATACACACACAAACGCACCCACACAAACAAAAACACACACACAAAAACACAAAAACACAAAACAAACACACAAAAAAACACAAACACACAAAAACAAACACAAAAATAAAAAACACAGAAATACACAAACACAAAAAAACGCACAAACACACACACAAAACACACAAACAAAAAAACACACAAACACACACACATAAAAAAGCACGCACACAAAAACAAACACACACAAAAAAACACACACAAAAAACACACACACACACACAAAAACACATAAAAACACACAAAAAAAACAACACAAGCACACACAATACATGGGCACAAAACACAAAAACACACACACACAAACAAAAACACAAAAACACACACACATTCTATATTGGAAATCAAAGATTCCTGGAAGACAGTTCCCTTTAGTTTTGAACTGGAAACTTACATAAACACATATGTTTTTAAAATATTCTGAAAAAATTGGAATTCAGTTTTTAGTGAAAAGTATCTCCACATGTAGATGTAGATTTTTGGTCGTAACGATCACCAAATTAAACAAGTGAGAGACAAACAAGGTTAAAATAATTGGCCTCAAACAACTTTAGAAGATATAGCCTCCTTTGAAGGTGCAATTCTCTTTAAGAATCGACAGATTGTCAATGTTTAAGTTTTTACGTATGACAAGAGAGAGAGAGAGAGGGGGTATTTATCAACATGTATTATAATCTTTCGCGATGACTTGATGTTGTTGGTGGGCTAAGAATACAAATACCCTCTTAAAGCGATGAAAAACAAATGATAAACGGAGATTTTGGTCGTAACGAACGCCAAATTAAACAAGTGAGAGACAAACAAGGTTAAAATAATTGGCCCCGAGTGACCTTAGAAGATATAGTATTCTTTGAAGGTGCAATTCTCTTTAAGAATCGACAGAATGTTAGTGTTTAAATTTTTACGTATGACAAAAGAGAGAAATAGAGAGAGAGAGAGAGAGAGAGAGAGAGAGAGGGGGTATTTATCAAAATGTATTATAATCTTTCGCGATGACTTGATGCTGTTGGTGAGCTAAGAATTCAAATACCCACTTAAAGCGATGAAAAACAAATGATAAACGGAGATTTTTGGTCGTAACGATCACCAAATTAAACAAGTGAGAGACAAACAAGGTTAAAATAATTGGCCCCCAACAACTTTAGAAGATATAGCCTCCTTTGAAGGTGCAATTGTGTTCAAGAATCGACAGATTGTTAATGTTTAAACTTCGACGTATGACAAGAGAGAGAGAAAGAGAGAAAGAAAGAGAGAAAGAAAGAGAGAGAGAGAGAGAGAGAGGTCGGAACAAAATTATACACGTACACTATTTGATTTTAGAAATAGAAAGTCATAGTAAAGATTCAATTTACGGAAAACCAAGTCAGTTTCAATTCTTAGAAAATTAACAACTGTCTATCATCGCTATACAAAAATTCTATCATGTATTAAAAAGCTATTTAAACTTACATCAGCCATTGAAGAATCAACGACTACATTTGAGGTATTCATCACTATATTTCTATCTATATTTCAATTTGCACTGGAGTTAAAACCTTCAAACATCTAAATATAAACAGTAATAACGGTTAATTATTACGAATATCATAAGGGAGAGGAACCTAGAAGAGTCACTATCAACCATTCGTCATTTAACCCCCTTGGTAGAGTTTTTGAGCAGAAATACACATATTTCATCATTTAAATATTTAATTCTTCTCTGAAACGTCACTATTTCCAAAATTGTCTAATCAATTTAGAGATGGATTTTTTTTCTTAACCATAGTTGAAAGGCACAATAACTATGTCCTTAGAGATAAAATGCCCCCGCCCTCATCCCCTGGGGAAAGGTTTTATAAGTTATGAAATTTATACATAAAGCCAGTAAAAGTTGGATACAGTTAGTTTAGGATAATTAACCTATTAAATGATATTGAGAAGAAAATATAATTTATGCGTTAGAGGACCCCCACTCCTCCCACGTCACCTCTTTCAAATATCGTCTAATCAATTTAGAGATGGATTTTATATATATTAGGTT